>NW_011500216.1:0-105784 GCF_000495115.2 Populus euphratica
GTTAGTTGACTTTAGGGTATTAGGTGTTAAAGCACCCCTTTGGGCTTAATTGCTTAGGTTAGGCAGGCTACGAAACCAAACTTATCTACATTTTTTTTATTATCATTTTTTTCTTTTTTCTTTTTTTTCTTTTTTTAATTATATACTATCTCTGTCCCTTAGTTGTTACCTTTAACAAAAGAACATAAATAATGTAATAATCTAATATGCAATCCACAATCATATATTAAAGTGTGTGTGTGTAAATTAAGGTTTAAGAATACATGTTAAATAAGTATATGAGCAGAATTAAGTGATAATAATGCGAGAGTTTGTAAATCTGAATATTTTAAGAAGTATTATGATAGACCTTGTTACGAATAATTACTAAGATGCGTCATAAAAAAGTTCTTCTTACTCTGCCATCATAATAACAACAATTTTGCACATACTTTATGAAGTAGAAAACACAATTTATTTTTTTTAGCTATTACCCTTTTCCCCCAACTAAAATGAGGCATTGTCCTCAATGTTTAAAAATAGAAAGATAGAGTATAGAAGATATCACCTGAAATAATGAACACTGACAAACCTGAAACACACTGAAACAAATATAAGCAACAACAAAAGACAATAATAAAACCAAAAGACACAAAGATTCACAAATGAAGGCTCAAATCCAATCTAAGCTTTTTACGGCTTTTCTTAGTTGACCAATTTATGCGACTCATGGAAGGATCAATTACAGGAATGAAAGATTGTAGTTGGTCAATCAATTGTTCAGGAGTAGCAGCAGAGATTATGATTTGTCGTGCAGAAGATGTTAGAAATTCTTGTTTCACAGCATGATCAAGAAAAGACAATAACTTATCATAATAACCATTAACATTTAACAAACCTATAGGTTTATGGTGAATGTGCAGTTAAGCCCAAGAGGAAATATGAAAGATCTCTTCCAATGTGCCTAGACCACCTGGTAAAGCAATGAAGGCATCAGCATGGTTAAACATTGCATTCATTTGAGCTGACATTGTGGAGACCTGAAGTTCCTCTCTAATTGTTTTTCCAATGATGTCCCCTTGTGCTAAAGGTTCGGGGACGACCCCCAAAACTTGACTACCTCCTAAAAATGCAGTTATTGACACACCTCTCATTAACCCAAGACTGCCTCCCTCATACACTAAATGAATCTTTCTCTCAGCTAACACTTGACCAAGATGATTGGTTGATTCTAAAAACTCCTTTTCTGTCCTAGGACTAGATCCACCGAAAACACAAATATTTCTTATATGATGACCTGAGGAACTTGCCATTTCTACACATTTCTGTATTTGTTGAATGTATGGGTTGAGTAGAAATGAAAGGAAGGAAGAAAGGGTTTTATAGATAAGAAATTAGAAAGACAATCATACCACCTATATGTAGGCTAGTTAGAGTCTCTCTCTCTCTCTCTCGTTATTTATTTATTTATTTACTTTTGAAAAAGCATGTGTATGTACAGGTAGTTGTGATTGTGGCTCATATCTTCTCTTGGTTTTATGTCCAAGAATGGCTTAAACGCTCTCTATGGGTCAGGGATAGGCTTCTCATCCAATTTTCTTAAAAACTAGCAAACAGGGTCTTTTTTAGTCAGATTCCCAAGACTAAGTCGATCATGTTCTTTATGAAATAATGGTCATAAATCATGAATTCCACGATGCACATCTCCACTAGGATTCGTCTCAAGAGTCAATAGAAGATTATCTAAAGACTTCGTACTTAGGCCATCCTTAATGAATTGTATTTTATCTTCACGGTTTATAGATATCATTCCTAAAGAATGACATTGTGTATTACAAGTCCATTTAGTACATCGATGACAGACTTTCAGTCATTTTGCATGATGTTTCTTTGCAAAAGTGCTTTTACCTATTCTAGGCATGTGTGAAATGAAGGAGTTAGAGGACTCACCTGATAATCGGACCTTTTCTTCAATCAACCAACGAATATCTTCAGGAATTCCATGATTCATTAACAATCTCAATATTGCACATCTAGCACAGTAAATTTTTATAATCGCATTCTGAGGCAGAGCGGGAAAATACTTTTTCAATTTTTCAAGATTAGTGTCCATTTTCAAATGAGAATTGGAAGAGAGATTCAAAGAATTGCACAAATATATACACAAATATCAGTTATTGTGGGAAACTGAAAGAACCGACTTAAGTCACGGGGTACTGTTATCCGCCATTTGACCGGGGTGAGAGAAACTAGCAAAAACCACTCAAAAAGAAACACAAAAAGAATGTAAGGAAAACAAAATAATCAACCTTTATCTACAAGATCATTCAAATGAGTTGATTCATTTTCACTAGGAAAATTATCAAAGTAAGCTTTCAAACGATGTCCATTTTCCTTAAAAACATTGTCATTCATTGAATTCTCAATATCACAGGCCCCATAAGGATTGTTTCATCTTGATCTTAGCTCTCTAGGGAATGAATAGAGTTGAGAATTATAAAACAAAACTTTTTGACCAGTGTCAACTTTTTGACAATTTTCACAAGTTTTGCAGAATGCATGTGTGTCCTTGGACATGGTGGGCCAATAAAATCCATTTTGAAAGATTTTTGTAGCTGTCTTTTTTGAAGAAAAATAACTCCCACATGCTTCAGAATGACAAAGTTTAATGACATTACTTACCTCATTGTCAGGAATGAATCTTTCAAATATTTGATCAGGAAAATATTTGAATAAGTTAGGGTCATCACAATAAAAGTTTTTCACTTCGTTCAAAAACTTTTCTTTGTCTTGGGTACTCCAATCAGCTGGCAAATCTCCTAAAGTAAGAAAATTGATTTTTTTATCATACCAAGGCATTAGACTAAGAGAAAGTAAGGATTCGTTAGGAAAGTAATCATCGATTGGTGTGATGTTAGATGCCGAATTTGTTCTCACTTTTGACAAAAGATTCGCATCAACATTTTTGGTGTTTTTTTCATCCGTGATTTCTTCCTCATAATAAATCATTTACAAATCTTCAGATTCATCCAACTGATTTTTACTTAAAGTAGATTCAAGTTGATCATAAACTAATTCGTCAATATGATCTACTTCTTGTAAATCATTATCATCTCTAGGTTGCTTGCAAATGTTGAAAATATTCATCTCCAATGTCATGTTTTCAAATGATAGCTTCATCAGTCCATTCCTACAATTAATCAATGCGTTAAAAGTTGCAAGAAACGGACGTCTTAAAATAATAGGAAATGAATTACATGCTTCAACAGGTTCTGTGTTCAAGACAATAAAATCCACAAGATAAATGAATTTATCGACTTGTACTAACACATCTTCAATTATTCCTCTAGGCACTTTTATAGATCTATCAGCAAGTAAAAGAGATATAGAAGTTGGTTTTAACTCACCTAGATTGAGACTCTGAAAAACTGAATATGGAAGTAAATTCACACTAGCTCCAAGATCAAGTAAGGCTCTTTCAATTTTATGCTCTCCAATAAAGCAAGAAATTGTAGGACAACCAGGGTCTTTATATTTCAAAGCATTATTGTTCTGAAGAATAACACTTACTTGTTCGGCTAGAAAGGCTTTCTTTTTCACATTCAGTTTCCTCTTCACAGTACATAGATCTTTTAAAAATTTAGCATATGAGGGAACCTGTTTAATAGCATCTAGCAAAGGTATATTGATTCTTACCTGTTTGAAAGTTTCAAAAATTTCAGAGTTGTGATTGACTTTCCTTTGTTTGGTCATGGCTTGAGGAAATGGAAGTGCTGGCGGAGAATCAGTCTTTTCTTTGCAATTTTCATATTCAACCCCTTCCTTACCCTCAGAGATTGACTCATCATCTTTCTCATAAGGTTCAGTTTTTCAATAACCTTACCACTGCGCAGAGTAGTGACTGATTTGACTTGAACCATGTGTTGGCATCCGGAACTACTTGCATTTGCATTGTATTGCCCCTTGGGATTTTGTTGTGGTTCAGATGGAAACTTACCTTTCTCTTGGAAACTAAGAGCAGATGTTAATTTTGCAAGAGTATCTTTAAAATCTGTCATGTTTTGAGCAAGTTGAGTATTGATTATCTCTTGCTTTTCAATGAATGCATGCAATATTTCCTCAAGATTTCTTCTAGGAGGTGGAGCATAAGGAGGTGCATATCCATGAGAATTTTGGAAATTGTGGTGTACTTGAAATGGTGGTTGTGAAGTTTGTGCATTGTTGTTCTCACTTTTCCAACTAAAATTTGGGTGATTTCTCCAACCAGGGTTGTATGTTTGTGAGTATGGGTTGTGGTTGGCCCTTTGGAAACTCTTTAAAGCATGGGCTTGTTCATGGAGACATTCCTTAAAAGAAGGCAAGGTTGGACAATCATTGGTTGAGTGTTCATTTGTTTCACAGATTTGACATACAATGTTTTCAACAAATTTTAATTGACCACCTTTTTTCAATTCTAGTGCCTCGAATTTTCTAGCTAAAGATGCAAACTTGGCTTGAAGGTCATGATCTTCCCTAAGGTTGTACATACCTCCACTAGATGTATGAGGTTGAGTTTTACTCGGTGCCTCATAAGTACCCGTAGTGTCCCAATTTTGAGCATTTTCAGCTAACAAGTCTAAGTATTCCATTGCTTCATCAGGGTCTTTATCTTCAAAAGTTCTATTGCACATCAATTCAACCATTTGCATATCTCTAGGAGTTAACCCTTCATAAAAATGTGAAACCAATCTCCATGTTTCAAAACCATGATAAGGGCAATTACTAAGCAAGTCTCGATACCTATCCCAACATTGGTAAAATATTTCTCCTGGTTTTTGAGTGAAAGTGGTGATTTGTCTTTTGAAAGAGTTTGTTCGATGAGATGGGAAAAACTTCTTTAAAAACTGTTGTTGCATTTCATCCCAAGCACGAATGGATCCTGGTCTCAAATTTTGTAGCCATGTTTTAGCTTTATCTTTTAATGAAAAAGGAAAAGGCTTTAATCTGATGGTGTTCATGCTACAATTTAAATTATTATATGTGTTGCAGACCTCCTCAAATTCTCTTAAATGCAAGTATGGATTTTCTAAATCTAAGCCATGAAAAGAAGGTAAAAGTTAAATAATGCCTGGCTTAAAATTAAAATGAGATACATCAGGAGGAAAAACTATGCATGATGGTGCACTTGTTATTATGGGATTCATATGGTCTCTAAGTGTTCTAGCACGGTTATTCTCATTATTCTCATTATGAAGTGATTGATTATCTTCTTCGGCCATATTTTCTGAAAATGATGAGGATACCCTACAAAGTCTACCACTTGATGTATGTGATCACACTCTCATACACGTGTAGGAATAGAATAAAAGGAAAAAGAAAACAAAAGAAGAAGAAATAAGAGAAAAGAAACAAAGTTATATACAAGAAAAGTGAAAAGAGAAAATAAAATAAATATTATAATTTATACAAAACTTACCTCCCCGGCAACGGCGCCAAGAACTTGACACGACGAAAAGATTGATGTCTTCTCCCAAGTGCAGGAGTGTCGAAGTAATAAATAACCCAGCAAGACCGGGGTCGAACCACAGGGAGGTTAATTGTACAAATTATAAATAACAATAATACAATAACAATAACAATAACAATAACAACAACAACAATAATAACAACAACAACAACAACAACAACAACAACAACAACAATAATAATAATAATAATAATAATAATAATAATAATAATAATAATAGTAGTAGTAGTAATAGTAGTAGTAGTAGTAGTAGTAGTAATAGTAGTAGTAGTAGTAATTCTAACAATAATAATAATAATAATAAAGAAAAAGAAAAAGAGGAAGATGAAGATGAGAACTTTGAGATGAAATATTAACGTAAAGGTTTAACAACGATAACAATAAATTTCAAGGTTAGAGGATCCACTAATGGTATGTCAAACAAGTATAGTATAAACTTTTATTAGTCAATTGGAAACCACACACAAAGGAGGTTCCAATCAGATTATAGATTGTTAACATGATTATAACTTATGTTAAATTCAATTAATGCTAATACTTGTAAATCTCATCAAGCATTCATGATTATAACTTATGTTAACAACAAATCAAGTTCCTTTCATAGCTCAGGTGTCGGTTATACCATACAGTATGGGCTATGAAAGTGCCAAGCATTTGTTGTACCAAGTGTTATACAACATAAATCAAGATTAATCATTTAACAAGCAAAGTATTAAAGAGTGAACAAGATAACAAATACAAAACATGTTAGTATCAAACATTAAAGTCCATATTAAGTTTACATTATACTTATTCTTACACCATTAGTGTAACCTTTTCACCTTGACATAATAAACTTAGCTAGACATAATGAAAGAAAGAAAAATAAATACACAAAATAAGAACATAAATAAGAACATAAATAAGATAAGAGTTAACTAAGTAAAGGAAAGGAAATGAAAGGCATAAACTTGATATTAATGAAAGCAAAGCATAAACATTACAAAAAATACAATAAGAGAAAACAAGAGCATGATCTTGATCTGGAAACCAAGATACCTAAATGCATGGCAAATGCCTCCTTTTATAGGCCAAAATTGGGAACTATTGATTTGATGACTAATTGATGAGTGGGTGGCCAACTCTTGACTTGGTGACAATCCTTATCTTCTCTTGTCTGCCCAAAACGTCATTGATAATGTAAAAATTGGAGCCACTCGAAAACATGAAAGTTGTAGGCAATTTTTTCAGCTTTCTTGTGTAAAAAATTCAGCTCATTTCAACTTCTAGAACTCGGGCTGGAGGACAGATTCGGGCTTCTTTGTTGTTGCAACAATTTGGACTTGAAAATGGCCTTTTTAGATCTTGGGCTCCATATGAAAGTTGTAGGCCTATGTCTTACCTTTCCATCCATATAAAGTAGATCAAAATCTGAGATCTATAGCTCCAGATATGACCCAATTACCGAACAATGTTCCGGTTTGGATTGCATCGATATCTCTTTTCTAAGTTTGGCCATCTCTTTATCCTTTCAATTTCAGTTCTTAAATTCATCAATCAATCCTTTCATTTACGTGATAGGCCTGTATTTAAAAGGAACATTTACCACAAATTAAAAGTATCTTATATTATTAGATATATTATTATAAATCATGCTTTAGTTAAGGAGTTATTGATCCTTCAAGTGCAAAATGATGATATAAAACCTTGATAAAAATGCACTTTTAAGTACTAATCACTAAGTATGCTATTGGTGAAAATGTTAATAAAGGATAATATCATCGGTGAAGAAAATGGTGTCTGCTATACCCAAAAAAATAGTGTGTATAGAAAAAATAAGCATATAAAAAAATTATACGCATGGGTAATGGTAACTCGAAAAATGAATTGAGAGGTGTGCCAGGGCAAGACTAGAAAGACTAGGGTTGGTATTGGCATAAGGAAAAAAAATTCCAACCATTTAATATGGCTTAAATACTTGGGAATTTTATTTTTTTTGGTATTATAAATTCCCCCCAAGTCTTTTAAACAATCATGCTTAGACTTTAATTGGAAAACATGAAGAAGAAAATACTTACTATATAAACATCACCTTTATATGTATGAAAAATGCTACCTTTGACTTTTATTCATGTGGGAGTTTTTTTCTATAAGGAAGATGATTTTTCAACAAGTTTAAGTAGAGAACATATTATTATATAAAAAATAAAAAATGCTTTATGATCATAAAAACAGTGTGTAAGAAGATGTAATATAGAGATTTAGTAATTTGAATAGAGATTACCAATGATTAGAAAACATAACAAATACCTTAGTTTATATCAGACAAACAAACAATGCAATTTACCTTAGGTAAGGTATACTAGGAGTGAAACGTCCTCCTTATAAATAACTAGTACCTTTATTGAGACTCTAAGACTAGTTAAGGTTCCTAGTAACCAAAATACTAGGCATTAACTCCATCCTATTTCTATTGATAAGAAACAAGAATTCATTGTTCTTTCCTCCATCACCATTTAGATCTCGCTTCAGGAGGACAATTGCAACAATGTCTAAAGTGTTTATAAACTTACATCCTTCTATAAATAGTTTATTAGAATTTTTAATTCCTTGATTGTGTATTGACACAATCAAAAGATTAATGTCTTATCTCAAATACAGGAGTGTCGAAATAATAAATAATCCGATAAGATCGAAGTTGAATCATAGGGAGGTTAACTATATAAATTATAAATAATAACAATAATAATAAGTTAGAGAGGACTTTAAGATGTAAGATTAATGTGAGAGTTAAACAATTATAAAAACAAATGTCAAGGTTAGAGGATCCACTAATAGTATTAAAAATAAATGTAATATAAACTCTTTTTATTACTTAACTGAAAACCACATATAAAAAAAATTCCAATCAGATGATTTGTCATTAATAGCTCATTATAAATTGTTAACATGATCACATTAATTATCTTATTTAAGTAACAACAAAATTTTAAATATTATTAGGAATTTATGATGCTAACTTATGTTAACAATAATTCAAGTTCCTTTCATAGCATAGATATAGGTTATACCATATGGTTGTCTATGAAAGTGTCAAGCATTTATTGTACCAAGTGTTATACAATACAAATCTAGAGTGATCATTTAACAAGTAAGGTATTAAAAATTAATAAGCTAAAAATGATAAGATATGTTAATAGAAAATTTTCATGGATGTAAGCATTGAAGTTTATATTGAGTTTATATTATACATATTCTAACACCATTATGGAAACCTTTTCATCTTGACATATTAAACTTAGCTAAACATTATAAAGAAGAGAAACATAAATAAACAAGATGAGAACATAATTATATAAGTATAGTAAAGGAAATGAAAGGCATAAACAAAATATTAATGAAACTATAACATGAAATAAAACTAAAATATTAAAACTACAAGAAAAGAAAGCAAGGAAATGATCTTGATCTGAAAACTAAGATGTCTAAATATATGGTAAATGCCTTTTTTATAGACTAAAATTTAGAACTATTGATTTGATGGTTAATTATTAAATGGGTGGCCATCTCTTGATTTAGTGGCAACTCTTATCTTCTTATCTAAATAAAACATGATTGCTAACATCAGAATTTGAACTGATAGTCTCACGAAAGTTCTAAGAATTTATCTCATCTTTCCAATAAAAAATAAATGAGCTTATCTGGACTTATATAATTGGAGATATGGACTGAACACTAAATAGTATTGAGGCTACAAGATAAATTTGGACTTTTTTTTATGCTAAGATTTGGACTTCCAAATAGAAGAATTGAGTTATAGACTCTCATGAATATTTTAGGCCTATGTCTCAGCTTTCTAGCCATATAAACCAAATTAAAATCCAAGATCTATAGTTCCAGATATGACCCAATGACTGAATAGTGTTCCAGTTTGAATTAAATCAACATCTTTTTTCTAAGCTTAACTTCTTCTTCTTTTTGTGCTTTCACTTTCAATAGTTAATCACATCAATCAACCCTTTGAATTGTGAGATATACTTGCATTTAAAATGAACATTTACCATAAATTAAAGGTATCTTATATTATCAAATATGTTATTATAAAATATGCTTAAGTTAGGAAATCTAATGACACTTTAAATGCAATATGATGATATAAAACTTTACTGAGAATGAACTTTAAAATACTAATCATGTATATTACTAAATGCCTAAAAGGCATACTTTCTTATGGATTGAAGAAGCAAGAGTAAATTTTTAGTAAGTGAACTAGAAGATAATTGAGGCTCATGCGTTAGCATTCTTTAATTTTGATAAGTGGTTTGAGGTAACTAAGATGCATTAAGATTAGGTATTGAAGGTGTTCTTAACTAGGATGGGAGACAGATCATTTTTTTATGAGAAGATGTCTAATTTCAAAAATAATTACTCCACATATGATCTAGAGTTCAATATCATTATTTAGGCATTAACAAAATTATCTTGTTCAAAAGGAGTTCATACCTAGCATTTATGATAAATCTTTAAAGTATATCAATGGGTAGTATAAATTAAGTCAATAACATGCTAAATGGGTATCTTTTATACAAGAGTTTAATATTTCTTTAAGGTAGAAGTCAGGTAGTCTTAACAAGATGGTTGATGCACTTAGGAGGTGAGTAGCCTTATTTAACATTATATATGTACCAGTGATGAGACTTTAAACTTTTCAAGAGCATTACCTAAGTGAGTCTTCATTTAAACGTATTTGTGCTGAACTGGTAGAAGTAGGTAAGTGAGGTTATTTTGTGCTTTTGAATGGTTACTTGTCTTTTATTGTGTAATTATGCATCATAGATTATTCTTTTTGAGAACATATCATTCATGAGTTGAACTACAAGGGTAACTTTGGGCATGACAAGGCCCTAGTCCTAATTTATCAAATTTCTACTAGTTTAAACTTTCATTTGTCAAATGAAGAGTCATTAAGGTAAAACTACAATGTAACTCTTTATTTATAAAAAGATGTGTCATTTGTCAATAGTCCAAAGGTTTCTTGATAATTAGTACTTAAAAGTGCATTTTTATCAAGGTTTTATATCATCATTTTGCACTTGAAATATCAATAACTCCTTAACTAAAGCAAGTTTTATAATAACATATTTAATAATACAAGATACCTTTAATTTGTGGTAAATGTTCATTTTAAATGTAGGCCTATCACATAAATGAAAGGACTGATTGATCAATTTAAGAACTGAAATTGAAAGGACAAAGAGATGTTGATTGATGACTTGAAGAACTTAAATTGCATGGATAAAGAGATGGTCAAACTTAGAGAAGAGATGTCGGTGCAATCCAAACCGGAACACTGTTCGGTAATTGGGTCATATCTGGAGCTATATATCTCAGATTTAGGTCCAATTTATATGGATGGAAAGGTAAGACATAGGCCTACAACTTTCATATGGAGCTCAAGATCTGAAAAAGCCATTTTCAAGTCCAAATTGTAGCAACAACAAAGAAGCCCGAATTTATCCTCCAGCCCGAGCACTGTTCAGTATTTTGGCCATATCTGGAGTTCTAGAAGTCCAAATGAGCGGAAGTTTTTACACAAGAAAGATAAGCCAATTGCCTACAACTTTCATGTTTTCAGGTGGCTCTAATTTTGACGTTATCAATGATGTTTTGGGCAGACAAGAGAAAATAAGGATTGTCACCAAGTCAAGAGTTGGCCACCCACTCATCAATTAGTCATCAAATCAATAATTCTCAATTTTGGCCTATAAAAGGAGGCATTTGCCATGCATTTAGGCATCTTGGTGTCCAGATCAAGATCATGCTCTTGCTTTCTCTCTTTGTATTTTTTATAATGTTTATGCTTTGCTTTTATTAATATCAAGTTTATGCCTTTCATTTCCTTTCCTTTACTTAGTTAACTTTTATCTTATTTATGCTCTTATTTTGTTTATTTATTTTTCTTTCTTTCATTATGTCTAGCTAAGTTTATTATGTCAAGGTGAAAAGGTTACACTAATGGTGTAAGAATAAGTATAGTGTAAACTTAATATGGACTTTAATGTTTGATACTAACATGTTTTGTATTTGTTATCCTGTTCACTCTTTAATACTTTGCTTGTTAAATGACTAATCTTGATTTATGTTGTATAACACTTGGTACAACAAATGCTTGGCACTTTCATAGCCTATACTGTATGGGATAACCGACAACTGAGCTATGAAAGGAACTTGATTTGTTGGTGCAGTCCACATCAGAACACTGTTCGGTAATTAGGTCATATCTAGAGCTATAGATCTCGGATTTAGGTCTACTTTATATGGATTGAAAGGTAAGACATAGGCCTACAACTTTTATATGGAGTCCAGGATTTAAAAAGGTCATTTTCAAGCCTAAATTGTAGCAACAATAAAGAAGTCTGAATCTGTCCCACAACCCATGCACTGTTCAGTGTTTGGCCATATCTGGAGTTCTAGAAATCCAAATGACCTCCTTTTTTTTCCTTAGAAAGTTAACACAATTTTCTATAACTTTTATGTTTTCAAGTGATTCTAATTCTGACGTTATCAATTTAGGTAGACAAGAGAAAATAAAGATTGTCACCAAGTCAAGAGTTGGCCACCTACTCATCAATTAGTCATCAAATCAATAATTTCCAATTTTAGCCTATAAAAGGAGGCATTTGCTATGCATTTAGGCATCTTGGTCTCCAGATCAAGATCATGCTCTTGCTTTCTCTCTTTGTATTTTTTGTAATGCTTAAGTTTTGCTTTCATTAATATCTTGTTTATGCCTTTCATTTCCTTTCCTTTACTTAGTTAACTTTTATCTTATTTATGTTTTTATTTTGTTTATTTATTTTTCTTTCTTTCATTATGTTTAGTTAAATTTATTACATCAAGGTGAAAGGGTTACACTAATGGTGTAAGAATAAATATAGTGTAAACTCAACATGGACTTTAATGTTTGAAACTAACATGTTTTGTATTTGTTATCTTGTTCACTCTTTAATACTTTGCTTGTTAAATGACTAATCTAAATTTATGTTGTATAACACTTGGTATAATAAATGCTTGGCACTTTTATGGCTCATATTGTATGGTATAACCGACACCTGGGCTATAAAAGGAACTTGATTTGTTGTTAACATAAGTTATAAGTATAGATGCCTGATAATATTTACAAGTATTATCATTTATCGAATAAGATAACTAATGTAATCATATTAACAATTTGTAATCTGATTGGAACCTCTTTTGTGTGTGGTTTTCAATTGAATAATAAGAGTTTATACTATACTTGTTTGACATACTATTAGTGGAATCTTGATATTTGTTATTATCATTGTTTAATCCTTACGTTAATCTTCTATCTCAAAGTTCTTATCAATTTCTTCTTCTTCTTCTTCTTTACTACTACTACTACTAATACTATTATTATTATTATTATTATTATTATTGCTACTATTATTATTGTTGTTATTGTTGTTACTATTATTGTTGTTTATAATTATTGTTTATAATTTGTACAATTAACCTCCCTATGGTTTGACCCCAGTTTTGCCGGATTATTTATTACTTTAACACTCCTGCACTTGGAAAAAAATATCAATTTTTTAGTCATGTCACTTAACTTCTGTTGATTTATATAACCATTATTTGTTTTAGAAACTCATTAATTAGATGTAACTACTGATTTTGTATTTGATTTACCTCATAGCTAATGGGTTATGGACTCCAACATTGTAGTGGTGGATGGGCTTTCAAAGATGTTCCACATTATTGAATGTTGAAAGACCATAAATTCTTCCTAGATTACCCATATTTACTTTAAAAAGATAGTTTGCTTTTCTACCATTATCTCAAATAGAAAAATAAAGTTTATAAGTGTTTTCTAGAACATTTTATAGAAAAAACTTGGTACTTAGCTAAATCTTAATGTTACCCTAAGAATGATGGATAAATCAAAATGGTCAACCATGGAATCTATTGCAAAGTTTGGTGAAAGAAGAGCCTAATAAATGAGATTTATCCTTGCAACAACCAGAGTTCATCCATAATATGCCTAGAAATCTAACCATCTAGCTAAGCTTATTCAAGATTGTTTATGGACAGAACCTAACATATTTCTTGCATTAGAAAGCTGGACATTCAAGCTAAAAATATGATAAATTATTTGTATAGAATACATGTATATATCAAACAAGCTATTGCAAATAGCAATGCTAAGTATATGACCTAAGCTGATGCTTATAATATGTGGGTTATCTATGAGATAGGTGAACTTGTTTTTATAATAGTCACTCCTAGAAAAAATATGATTAGGAAGTATAACAAGATGATTTTATGAATATATCAAAAAAATGAATGATATTTTTAAATTTTGATAATAATTCTATTTGAATTTACTTAAAATTTTATAATAAAAAATATTAAAAATAATATTATAATCTCAAACAAGTACACAAATCAGAAAAAGTTGGAAAAGTCTGAATGATAAAATATAAAAAGAAAACCACGGGTATTACAACTCTTTAAGTACATGAGGGGGCACTACAGGAAGAACGAGATAAAAAAGAAAACCACTTGATATTGATAATTTGTTCGTAATTTGACGGGAGAGATGATTCTAGTGCATGAACATTATTATAAATCTTTTATTTTGAAACTTCCAAAATAAAAAAGGTGAAATGAACAAGATTTGACTATGGCTTCAAATCTGCGTGGATTGGAATAGATTTTTTAGATTCTTTACCATAAAAAGTTACTTAAATTCATGTATTTTTATACATAGATATACATGAATCCTTATCCTCTATAATCTGTGTGCATATGGTAACTCGCTTTAGAAATATGACCCTATCCTCGCTCTTCGTATTCCAAATAATGTGACGTTATCCTCTCTTTTCCCATTTCGAATTCCTCTATGCATTTCATTTTATATATATATATATATATATATAACCCCACAGTGACAAGCACTGCGCAAGTAGCGACGGGTGTTGAATTTGTTACCAAAAGGTGTAAAAGGGAGCAAGATAGAGATTGCGTCGCTATTCACAAATGCGAAACAGATCAAAGACGTTTCCTCCGCTAATTTTCTCTCCGAGGAGGGACAGACAAGCGTAGGTTGGATTTTATAAGCAGCCAATCACAGCATCTATAGCTGCGTCAGGAAATCAAACATATTCACGCTTTTTATAACCCTTGCCTTCATCCTGTATAAAACCTGCCTAGTTAACATCGCCTTCCTCCCTTGGCCAAGTTGGAACTCCACTTAGCCAAGTGATGATGAACTCTTTACGCTAATCCAGTTACTAACTGGTTAATGAAATATTAAAACAAATTCCTGTCATTTCTTACATTCTTGAAAGTCGTTCGCTGGACTTTCAACCCCAAAAATATATACATTTTGATCATAATTATAAAAATAATTGGACTAAAGTTTGCGTTACATAGACTTTCAACCATTATCTCATACCAAAAATACTCTTGCTTTTATCATTACGTTGTTATGGTGGCATTAATTTATCATTGATTTTTTCTTCTTTTTTTTACTTTATACAAAATTAAAATCAAGCTTGTGACAAGATTGGCAATATAAGCTAATGCTATTGTGGCTTATCTAATCCATTTAAAGGAAATTGATTTTACATAGATAATTAAAAATTAATCATGAAGCATCAATTCTCTCTTTTAATATAAAAATCCAAAAATTAAAAAAAAATCTAGGAAAAAGTATTTTTTTTGTATTATTATACACGGGCACACGCATTTTTATTTAAATTCAAACAATAATAAAAATCAAAGAAAGAATAAAAAAGAAAATACACAAATTAACTCTTCAAATATTATCTATTTGTGACACACACATATACATGTATATGTACCAATCCCTTTTGTGAAACCAAAATGATGCTTGTTTGTCTTGGTAATAAAAAACGTTTTTATTATAAATTAAAAAAAAAAAGTGTTAAGTTTTCCTATAAATAAAGTTCTAATGTCTCATTTCTAACAAAGAAAAACTTATTTTTCCTTATTCATGTATGTTTTCTTCTCCTGCCATAGATAACATCACTTCCATGTTCTTTACTAATTTCTTCTTTCTAGCTCATTCTATCATCCTCTAGCTACCATTCCCTTGCCTCTAAAGGCCACCTCCAGAACATCATAGGAAGAAAGCCCTCGAGAAAAGTTTGTACTTTATTTCTTCTACTTTAATTGTTCATTTCCCTTTAAAATTCTGATCAAATGGCAGTTGATTGATTCCTAGTTCTCTGATTTCCCTTTTCTCTTGCCTTTGTTTAATCTAATGTTTGTATTTTCTAGCCTCCAGGGGGTTTAATCTTGCACTGGCCGAAGATTTTGCAGGTGAGCCACATGAATCTCATTTTGGGCATTATCTATATAGTTTTTTCTTCTTTTTTTTTCAACTTCTCATCGAATTGCAAACCCTCTTGGTCCTGATCTTTGTGGTGCCAGCATAAATTATTTTCGTTTCCTTAGCCATGCTTCACTCCTTTGATTTTACATGCATGCAATATCACAGAAGTACTCGAATCCATCATCCATGGTTCTGCACGCAAAGTTACATGTTATAGATAGAGATTATGTCTTGGCAGATAGACCCCACCCACATTCAACATAAAATAATTTTCCGTTTTCGCTTTTCTAGCATTGTGAGTTCTGCCCTTACATATGTCTGCGAGTGAATGGCAAGGTTACGTAAAATATGATTATAATTTTGAAGTTCTTGGACAGGTAGACCTCGTTTTTACCTAAAATACAAATGAATTTCAAGCTTACCTAAAAACAAGCAGGCAAATGGTGATTTTTTTGTAAAAGGAAATCTTAGCTGGACCTGAGCAGTACTGCAGTTCAAACCGGAGTGCTGAAGTCAAATGATTCCCTCTCTTGAATGCTGCCAATTGTATGTTGTAGGTCCCATATGAACATAAATCTAAATCAGTGAAGTGTAATTAGTGTAATTATAAGCAAACATAAAATGATAATCTCGATTCCTTTTAAGCTCACCAACTTTATATTCTTGAAGATTATGCACTGTGATAATATAAGTTGGTGTTAAATTCATGCTACAAGCAACAGATTTATTCCAGGAAAAGAACAATTAAAGAGAAGAGTTTGTAGAAATTTAGTTATACAAGGAGTCAGAAACAAAATATCGCATCTATATACTATGCTTGTTGCTTTATAGTCATCTATGTACGTAGAAACTATCTCGTATGAGATGTTGTGGTGTTCTTCAGAGAAAATATAAAGAGAAGAAGATATCGTTAAACATTTCATTGTTTACAAGGAATCACATGGTACGTAGATCGAAGACCAACTCCAAAGTATGGGGATTAAATTTCTTGATTTGTAAGGGTTTCAAAAGGAAACATGTCACCTCATTATTCATGAAACACATGGAATTCTTGGGTTTTTATATTTTAATCTTTTTAAAGAAATCCTAAATTTGTTTTTCAAAAATCTATAATATATAATCCCAAACATGATTTCCAACTAATTACAAGTAACTTAAGATTTGGTTGATATAATTGGGATTAAATCTTGATTTTGATTTCCACTTATGGAACTTGGAAATTGCCAATCTCTCATCCCTCAAACCCTTTTTTCCTAAATAAAATCAAACACAAATGTCATCTACCTTTTTCTCTATATTTTGTGTGAACTTCATATTTCTTGTGAAAGGGAATTTAAGGTCAGCTTAATTCGACAACTTAAGCTACTACTGGTCATGAAGCAGGTTTAATACTATTTTTGTATTTTACTTCTTTTCATCAGTATTTGCAATATTCTCTGAACTTTTTTTCTGGTGCAACATGATCATATTGTTTTGTATCATTAGAAATCTCGATGGAAGCTGCATTGAGTGATGAGCAAAGACTTTCGTTGCAGGTACGCTTTGCTTTGATCATGGCGATGATCAGAACTTGATTAGCAATTATAGTGTTCGAGCCTCTCAAGATAAAAAAAAAAAAATGAATGAAAATATATCAGATGTATGTGAAAACATTTTACCATGATAATCCTAGTCTAATTTAGTGTTTTTTTTTTTATGTATATATGAAATCAATTTTATTGCATCATTTTCTATTATATATTTTCAGAGTTAAAATGTTTGATTTTACCATGGAATACTTTTTCATTAAAAACGTGAGATCCATATTAAAATTTCACTAATGGTAGCAGGAGCCTGGGGAGCTAGGATCGTTAGCTGGAAGCAATATACCAAAATTGAATCAAGTAATCTCGATTCAAGACCTTGCTCCATCTACACTAGTTGATGGAGCACCTTCCGATGTTTCACAAGAAGATGTGCCAGATTCCACTCGACAAGGGTCGCCATCATTCAATTCTCTATCAAAGGTAAGTTAAATAATGCTATCTTGTAGTTTTCGTAGCTTAAAAAAATAAATTATATTATATTTTTAATCTTTTTTAATCTTTTTTAATCTTTTTTATACTAATATCAAAAATAAATTTTAAAAATAAAAAAAAACTTTATTTTAATATATTTTCAAATAAATAATACTTGAAAAAATAGTCATTACCAAAATTCCTAACACCACACCTTTTCTATTCAATTACAATACAACATGTACCTTTAGCTGCATAAAATCTAAGCCTCCTGACTTCTTTATTTTCTTTATTTTGGTTTATGGTTCTCAGCGAGACGACCAATCACCAAAAGAAGGAGATCATCAACCTCAAATATTTGATGGAAACATTGATCTGAGCTTCTTAGAAAATGAAGAAGGAAATTGTAATGGCGGGATCTCAGACTCTTCAGTTGTTGAAGCACCCAACTTGCAGCTTTTGGATTTCGAACCATCTTCTTTCGGGAATCCATTAATGGAGGTATCAAAATCTGCTTTTCCAACAATGGTTTTGCTTCATCTGTCTCCTAACCATAGCAGCTATCAGTTTGTCTCACTATTTAAGACTAATCTTCTCTAACATGACAACTAGAAAAGCTTATACATCATCTAAAAATTATTACATCATAAACAAGGTGGTTAATACCAACTTAACCGTGCTCGATTGGCAAGATAGGATCAGTGTTAAAAAAGTGAAATATTTACTTTCTTTTCTATGTTCTAGCATCAGGGGCATTTGGAGCCAGAATCATCGGACAAGCCCTATCTAAATCCTGCAAACTCTGGACAGAGAATTGTGCAGTCTGCATACTCAACTCTCGACCCTCTACATGGGAATTCTGCAAATGCAGCACAGACTAGATCATCCTCGGTTAATCCTCCGGTACCAATTCCAACACAGGTATACTTTCCTCTGAAGGTATATTCATTGATTAAACACTTACACATGATAGTTTTAGATGTAATGTGTATAAAATTTAATTTGTCAACCCTTATAACATGACATGCATGAAGCCATGTACGTTAACATAACGAAAAGATTAGGAATTACTAATCATGATTGTGCTTTTGATCAGATGGAAACGATCCCAACAAATGAGATTGTCCCGCTATTTTCAATGGGAAATGGGACACCAAATGAGTTCAATTCTCAATCACAAGAAGATACAAACCAGTCTGAGCTTTTCTTGTACGTCATTCTTAAGCATATTTTATCAGAAGATTACTTGTAATTACTTGTTCTTCAGTTTTCCTTATTATTCCCAAAAATCAATAACGTTACTGACTACGGAAGCAGGCCGCAACCGGTGCTTCCATTCAACCAAAGCTCTATATCATTCAATGATCAAGTTGGACAGAACAATGTGACCAACAATAGCATTCAGCAAACAACTCAGTTTCCAGCTTCATATCCTCAAAATATGGTGACTATTCATGCTCACTCCAATTTGGTACAATGTCCATTAGCAAGTATTCGTATTACTATATCACCCATTGAATCATAAAGTTTATGTGTTAGTGTATCTATCTATTTTGAGCATGTTCAGATTGTCTATTGTCAACAGACAACAATGGGGAATTTAGAGGGAACACCATCCTGGATCAACCAATATGAACTTCTTCCCAACCACAAATCTCCTCCAGAGCCTCTAACTCCGTCAGGGTACATAATATTCATCATTTTCTAGCCGTAGCTGTTGCTGTAATTATCAGTGATGACAATTGAATTACACAAAATGAATTGAATATATTTGATTTTAGGTATCAGCCAAATCAATTGATAGCAGCAAATTTCTTTGATTCCCAACGTACCAATCCCATGCTACCCGGACCATCAATGCCTTCGAGGTAAGCTAAAATGATACCAAATACTAGCTTAAAATTATGCATATGCATGTATAGACAAGTAACTAACAAAATATGCTACTTTAGGCGCCAAAATTTGACTTATCAGTTAAGTTTAAGCGATCAAGCACCTCGGATGCTATCTGGGCCTCAACCTCCAATGAATCAAAGGTATTATTTAACCTCAGATATACACTTTTTAATCGTGAAAACCACAGATTGACGAGGATTCTTCTGTTATAGGCCCAAGCAACGTCCATATCTATTTAATCAAGTTCAGATCACACCTAATGTGTATGATCCACAAGGTTCTACCATGTTGCCAGATTCTTGTCTAACTTTGAGGTACCTGGTTGTTGGCTATAACATCCTAATTATGACCTGCAATTAATTATATATCAGTATAGCTTGTACTTGTTTATTTTTTTTTGTTTCAACAGGTAACGGAGCTTTGTTTTTCTTCTGAGTTTAGGTCCCCACAGTTTCCTTCTCAAAATCTTCAAGTTTCTGGAGAACATGATGTATTGAATTCACAATGTTATAACTCTATGTTATTCGGTCCTACTGAATCTTCATGGTACCATGTGTATCTCTGCACTCTCCTTGTGTTTATTTTCTTGATATAATCGAGAGCAAAACAAATTCGAACACCATATTGCTCACGAAAATAAATTCTTTCTTTTCCTCCAGTCTTGAAAGTTAGGTTCCAGTAATCAAACACATTGTGGTATCATATTACAAGTTTAATTATTTGAATATTTTTAGGCATCCGAATTCCTTTATTCATCAACCTCATCCGGGAAATGTCTATGTGAGACCGAACGCAGCCACCACTCAACATGGTGGCTTCAATCACTCTGGACCTTCTAGTCTTGCTCCCTGGTATGAAATTCTTCATCTTCTGTTAAAAAAAAAAAAAAAACGTTTTTCCCGTTAGAAAAGGAACATCATAGCATGAACATGTATCCAGCAAGCTAAACACAAGTGTGCAATGGTTTTGGATTCAGGATTCAATTTTTTTCTAATCAAGTACAAGTCAATCAAGCTGCTGTAATGCCTAACACAGACAACATGCAACAAGAGAACTTCGTGCCTTGGAACTTTGGCAACTCTACCAGGTAACGATCGGCTTCTAGCTATTGTTGTGTACTACAGTGTTAAATCTTTTTGATAATTAGATACAACATTGTTTATTTTTCTGCTTAAGAGAAACTACCAATTATTCACAGGCGTTTTATAATTTGATGATCACTTCATTTTTACACAGGTCGCAGATGGATAGCCTCCATGTCCAAGGACTGCTAAATGAAGCTGCTAGATCAAATGCCTCAAATCTTGGCCTTGACACTTCCCTGAACAGTCAAATTATGGGCCTAGATCATACTCAACAAGTAAAAATTCAAACTGAATTATCATCTCTTAATTTTTTTATCCCACATATTTTGCAATAAACTAACTACGAATTTCAATAGCTAAATAAGGGTAAGAGCACAGAAGTATTTTCTCATCATCCGGATATGGTGTCAATGCTGAACAACCACGGTGAGGTACGTGGGTGTTCCGTGCATATATCAAAAGTTTATCCATTGTTGGTTCCCTGCTTAATTTAATTATTTCTTCAAATTTCGTTCTAGAACATGATTTTAGGAAGCCGTGGCCGTGGAAATAGCCATTTCATAATTGGAGAATCATCATCTTCTAAACGCCAAAGGGTACTTAAAAAAGTTAATTTTTTTTACGTTATAAGTTCTTGGGAAAGTTTAATGATGTTTTCTTGTTCGAATCTAATGCAGACGGACTGGACACAGAGTCATAGAGCTCAAGAGAGCATGCATGCTTCTAGTCTTGGTTCGAGGTTGGTTTATGGAGTTTAAAATCAATGTTTCATAACACCAACGCCACATGCCTCCTGCTTATGTATATATGACTGAAAGGATTTATGAATTGCAGGGTAGCTAAAAACGACATATATGATCCACTGTTTGAGGGGATAGGTCTGCAGGTTGATCCTCATCTGCGGATGCTTGCTTTGATGTAATTGCACAAGGTAATTACTTCGAATATACTTGTTCTTTCTTCTCCTTTTCTTTTTCCCCCGTGTATTAACATCCTTTGATGAATTAATATTTGTTTACTTCATAATTTTGCAGGAAGTGCTGCGTGCATGCTCTGCGAATAAGAGCCTTGACCTTCTTGGAGCTTGCTGTTGATGGAAGATTAAGAAACAAAAGAACACTCTTGACTATTCACTGCATGCAAATTGAAGTTTTTCCTTTCGCTAGCAATTTGAACATTTTCATTTCATTTGTTTTCTTAATTATGCTTGGAATTTGATAGTAGTTTTCTTTAATGGATAAGTGACTTAAAGATTAATTCTATGAGCAGTTTCAGTTTCATATCATTGGTAAATGTTGATTTTGGGCTGACCATGTTCTTGCGCATATCCAATACCATTTTTTCTTAATTATGATTGGAATTATTTTTTCGTTTCTCCTTTTATTTTTTAGAAGACATCATTTTTCATGTAAGTTTAACTAATTAACCTTTGATTTAACTATTTACTATGTGTTCTTTTGGTATAAGTTTTTTTTTAAAAAAGAAAAATAGGAAGTGAGGAAATTAAATTATCACTTATATGGTTATTTATTTTAGTTCATGTAAGTTTTAGTACAAATGCCATTTATTTGTGGTGATTAAATATTAATTTGATTAATTGAGTATGGTCAAGGCATTTTATTGACCGATTCATCGAATTTGAGTAGAAATTTATATGGAAAACAATGAGCATATCTTTGTAGAAATTCATCCCCCCGTTTACTCTCCCCTCGACCCTCAAGTTGAGGTGAGTAAAATAACCAACCAAACAATTAAAAAAATAAATTAGCCTAGTTTAATTTACATGGAAGACCATGTGTGTCATTGTTATTTTTTTTGTTATATAATCAATTTTTTATCTAAAATATATAAAATATTAAATATGGTTTTTTAATTATCATAAAATTAAGTGGACGCTTTAAAAAAAAAAATATTCCAAAATCCCCTACAATAAATATTGTTAAAATACATAATTTTTTCTCTCACAATGTCCCATTTGTACCATAAAATCAACACAATAATTAGTATTTCTATAAAAAGTTTGTTTTGTTTTATATTCAAGATACTCTCGAGCGAGCACATCAATTAAAGTTAAATTTTTTCACGAATGATTTTAAGGTAGTATTTAATTGTAGTATTTAATTACTGTCTCAACATGAAGAAGACAAAAACAACAAGAAAAAAAGGACATATCTTCTTATCTTTTATGTTTCGAAATGCTAGAAATTTATTATAGATAGAAATTTATTTTATATTTATCTTCATCCTAACTAAGCATATATTTTCCCATTTTGTATATGTATTTTCTATCCTATTACATTACCCAAATGCAACGTAAGGGTACGCTTTTCACATCACCATAGTGTATTTAAAGATATTTAATAAATTGTTTCTAAATATTGGTCTCAATATTTGAATTAAAAAAATAAAAATTAGAGCGAATTACCTCTTTAAGTACACTTTAACTACCAACTTAATCACTTGAGTTTATTTACTAAAAAATCTGACTCCTTTTCGCGGTTGCAAGATAGACATTTTGATCAAGAAATCGTTGAAACAATTCCCAGATTTTTTAAATGGTGAGAAAAATTGCAAGGGAAGGTAAGTCTACCGTAAATTCAAACACCTGGCAGGGCATTATAGACACGGTGGTGGATAAAATAGGATAAAAACAATAGATAGTAATTAGTAAATAAATCAACACGATCGTTTTTCGTATCTAACTGGGCCCCACAAGAGCTCCATTTGGCAGCACTAACCATGTCTGGCAGTCCGACTTAACTGGGCCCCACGTAGGATATTTCCAGGGCCACCAAGTGGACCCCACATTTATTTTATTTTATTTTATTTCCATAAATGGGGGTATCTTCGGTTTCTATTATTTATTATGAAGGGGGGGGAGGAGGAAGGTGGGAACGGTGAGCACGTGGCTGGGTTTGTTAGGAAGAAGGGGGGGGGGGGGAGGAAGGTGGGAACGGTGAGCACGTGGCTGGGTTTGTTAGGAAGAAGCCAGAAGAGCAAAAACAAACCTTTTTAAAGAGTTTGGTAGGGTATCTGGCACGACCGTTTGCATGCAAAAAAGGGTCACGCTTTTTACGAGGGAGGGGATCCCCGCCGGAACTTGACAAGCCTCAGGGCAGTTCAGTCATTTACTAGTAGAAGCTGTTTTCCTTTCCTTTTTAAATTATTTGAGCGGAGAAACGTACGAGTGAAATCGCATGACTTCGGAAAAAAGTAAATTTTGCTTTTCGCAAATCATTTGTCGTCAGCTCAATGGGACCTCTTCATTTGGCTTCTTCATAGATCACGATCTCCTCTTGTTTTCGTGTTTTTTTTTTTATGATATATTATTACTAAATTTATTATATTATCAGGAATTACAAAACTTCTAAATAAGAAAAATATCTAATTATATTAATTAGATAAGTTGATAAAAAAATCTAATTATATTTGTTTTACTCGTATATTATTAGATCAACATAAAACATTATCATTGTTTATTAAAAAATATATCATTATTCCATGTAATGTATGTTCATTTTATTATAACAAAATAACTGTTGTTAATTTGTTAAGAATTATAATATTATCGCACATACTGTATAACTATTTTGCAAAGATAAAATGATTATTGTTCATTAAAAAATATAAAGACAAAATAATCTATAATTAAAAATTATAATATTTTTGCATATATGGTATAACTATTTTGTAATGATAAAATGATTGTTGTTCGTTAAAAACTATAACGATAAAATGACTTTCCATTAAAAATCATAGTATTATTGCACGTGCTGTATGATCATATATAACAACAAAATGATCATTGTTCGTTAAAAATTATAACGACAAAATAACCTTTTATTAACAATCATAGTATTATTGCATGTGTTATACTATCATTTTATAATAACAAAATGATCGTTGTTCATTAAAAACTATAACGATAAAATGATATTTCATTAAAAAAAGTAGTATTATCTCACGTGTTTTATGATTATATTATAACGATAAAATAATTGTTGTTCATTAAAACTATAACAACAAAATGACCTTTTATTAAAAATCATAGTATTATCGCAATCATAGTATTATTGCATGTGTTATACGATCATTTTATAATAACAAAATGACCGTTGTTCATTAAAAACTATAACGACAAAATGACATTTCTTTAAAAAACATGGTATTATCTCACGTGTTTTATGATTATATTATAACGATAAAATAATTGTTGTTCATTAAAACTATAACAACAAAATGACCTTTTATTAAAAATCATAGTATTATCGCACGTATTGTATAACTATTTTGCAAAGATAAAATGATCATTGTTCATTAAAAATTATAATATTATTGCACATATGGTATAACTATTTTGTAATGATAAAATGATCATTGTTCGTTAAAAACTATAACGATAAAATGACCTTCCATTAAAAATCATAGTATTATTGCACGTGTTGTATGATCATATATAACAACAAAATGATCGTTGTTCGTTAAAAATTATAACGACAAAATAACCTTTCATTAAAAATCATAGTATTATTGCACATGTGGTATAATTATTTTGTAACAATAAAATGACCATTGTTTATTAAAAACTATAACAACAAAATGATCTTTCACTAAAAATCATAGTATTATTACACATATTATATGATCATACATAATAACAAATTGATCGTTGTTCGTTAAAAATTATAATGACAAAATAACCTTTCATTAAAAGCCATAGTATTATTGCACATGTTGTAGATCATTTTATATAAAAAAAATGATCGTTGTTCATTAAAAACTATAATGATAAAATGACCTTTCAATAAAAATCATAGTATTAATGCACGTGCTATATGATTATATTATAATGATAAAATGATCGTTGTTTATTAAAAACTATAACAACAAAATGATCTTTCATTAAAAATCATAATATTATTGTACATGTGGTATAACTATTTTGTAACGATAAAATGATCATTGTTCATTTAAAACTATAACAACAAAATGATTTTTCATTATAAATCATAGTATTATTTCACGTGTTGTATGATCATTTTATAATAACAAAATAATCATTTAATTTGTTCATTAAAAACTATAACAACAAAATAACTTTTCATTAAAAATTATAGTATTATTGCATGTGTTATTATAATGAAAAAATAATTATCATTTGTTAAAAACTATAACAATAAAATAACATTTTATTAAAAATTATAGTATTATTCCTCATGTTATATGATCATTTTATATTGATAAAATGATTGTTATTCAATAAAAATCATAACGATAAAATAACCATTAAAGAAAAAATTATAACAATAAAATAACCTTTACCAAATGGATATTTGCATTTTAATGCCCCAAGAACGTTCAACGAGCGTCTGTTAAAACAGGGGGGAAAACAAGACAGTTGTTTTTGCTTTAGCCGCTTAGTTCAAATTTCGTATTTTCCACACAATTAAAAAAAAAAAAGGAGAAGGTGGAGAGTTCCACTGAAAACCTAATCCGTAAAGTTCAAACTTACTTATTAACCTTTTTGTTTTTTAGGAGAATTACTTATTTACTTATTATTAATTCAAATTTCGTATTTTCCAAAATCACAGACGCACGTATATATACATGATTTCATTTCTTTTATTGAGTACAGTCTCTCTAATCGTATGAATATGAATTTATATGTGGAATTAAAATGATTTAAAAGTTGAATTTCTCCAGAAAATATATTAATTATATCAAAAGTTGGGCACCGTTCTTTATTAATTTACATTTTTAAGAACTCCAGAGCACATCCCAGATACCCTAGCTAGTTTGCCAAGAGGTTTACAGCTTTAAATCTCTAATGGTTTCCGAAACTACACCATTAAACGGGAAGAAGAAGAAGAAGAGGTGGATAAGTACGATATTTGAAGCTGTCAAAACACCTGTCAAGTACCTAGCCTGTCTTTATTCCTATAAATGCACCCCACAAAGCAATTGGTCCTCATCAAATGAGCCTGTCCCTTTACCTTTACTCCCTTCTTTTGTCCAAAAATGGCTAGATTTAGGTTCAACGTTAATGATAAGAGAAACACGGGAGCTTCAAGAACTCAACAACAGGAGCAAGAGCAGCAGCAAAAGGAGGGACATCAGCGACAGCTTCAAGCACACAGCGAATGTGACAACAATAAGTGTTGGAGATGCCCTATGCTTCCTCCTGTTCTCGCCTTACCTGCATTTGAAGACAGCAGCAGGTACGAGCTCCATGAGTAAATGAAATGCTAGCTAAGGTGCTTTTTCTTAATTATTTATGTGTAAATCTCAGGTCTGGGAATGGTTTGGTTCGCTATGCGACCAAGTAAAAACCTCTTTTCAATTGTGAAGGAATTAATTGTTGCCATATTCACACACACGTGCATTTTGATCAATAATCAGCCTTTATTTATTCACTAACCCTTTGAATCTAATGCCATGCAGCGAAGATAATAGAGAAGAATTGCAAGAGGTTATGTACAGCTCTCTTCGTCTCTATTGCATGGATGTTCTTCATTTTCTTAATGGTTTCTTTTGGATTATTAATTAAGTCTACATTCAAAGAATGCATTCAATTGTTTTACATGTGTATATGCAGGCAATATATCAATGTTGAAGTTATCCTTTAAATCTCTTAATTAATCTCTACATTAGTACAAATATATATGTTGAAAGTACTCTAATATTCCAAGTCCACAAGTTCATGGGACCTTTTCTCCTGTGAGAATAAGTTAATACGAGTCAGAGTTCCTTTCTACCTTCTCCCCTGATTATTTCTAACATTTCCATGCTTATAAACAGGAAAGGAACCGACTCATTCAACGATATGCTGGCGGGGAGCTGCAATTCCTCATTGACTGGTTATTTCTCTATTTAACTCTCGATCCGTAGTGCTCTCTCTGTGTGTGTGTCTATATATATATATAGACATAGACACGCGCGCGCGCGATATATATATATAGACATAGACACGCGCGCACACACACGATTCCATATTTCATTACCACGTATAATGACCATTTCTAATTATACATTTTGCTTCTTCTGCATGTACTGGATTCTTTATTAAATTGGGATTAAATATTACACCCACAGGTTTGAGGTATGCCTGATATCAATTTACAAAATTCTATTAATATTAGTGAAGACAAATTCAATGTTTTTAGTAGATCCTCTCCTCTTCTCCACTGTATGTTGAAACACGCAACTCTTTTATGTTTGCAGCACATCCATAGAGATCTAGAGGAGTTAAGGCGTGATCTGGATTCTGTCAAAGAGGAACTCTGGTAGATATCCTTCCTGCTCTATGAACCTTCATTAACTCGCATTGCATGTTTAGTTTCTCCCTCTCAGTGGGCTCATGTTAACGTATTTTTTGGATGAGTTATTTTTTCATCAATTTCCACAAAAACTTTAAATGAGACATGAAAAAAGGTTTAAAAAAAAACAGAGGAAAGAGGGGGCTAAATGCCGGTTATGACCTTCCTAACCAGTTCTCACTGAAAGGTTTTTCTTAATTTGCAGGCGAAAACGATCTGGGTAAGGGGAAGTTGGAGGCGATATGGCATGGAGGAGGAGGAGGGATCCTGTCAAATCCGAGTCATATTGTCTGGTGTTTTAGCTGGAAATTAAGCTTGCTAATCTATGTTAGTTTTATGCGTCTTTTTAGTGTCTTAATTAAGTCGTTGCAGTTTGAGTCAGTGCTTCGTCTTCGGACAATGTATGCCATGTTTCTGGTGAAATCTGGCTTCTTAAATAAAGTTTAAGTGCAATTTTCAGTAGAACTCTCTTTTCGGTGCTCTTACTCTGGCGTGTGCCAGATCCAGTTCTGTGCCATGTATGAACTATAGGATGTGGTTCGATAAAAGTGCAGCTTTCAATGATATCTTGCTCTAAAATGCCACAGCCGTTCCATGAAACAAATGATTCTGTTAACAATTTTCCACTTACATGAACGTTGGTATAATAATATTTATATATACTACCACGTATCATCTGTGTGTATAAATCGCTACAAACAACTTTCCTGCTTCTACTCCTATTCTACCAACACCTAATCATATGAGTGTGCGTATGAGTAGCTAGGCCAGGAAAATCGTGTGAATAACTCAAGCAGGAAAACACCCATCCGGGCCAGCGCTAGCTGCCTCCTTCACAAGAAGTTTAACGAGCAATAGCACCCAAATGCAAATGCAAGGTCCAAGATTTTATCTTCCAGCAGTACACGGGCAATAAGAGTACAGATGGGTGAATGAATTAGTATTGAGGCAGCATGGTAAAGGATCTCTGCATTGTTGATGAGGGAGAGAAACCAGGCTCAAATTTTGTGAGGGGTCCGAGAGGCTGAGCAGAAAGTAGGCATAGTAATTAGTGGTGGGAGACTAGGTGCCCTAAAAGGAGTGCTTTGCGATATTTGCAAACTGTCCCCAAAGTTATTGTATAACAAATGATGCAACTGTTAAGCTCGCCTCAGCTAGATGAATGAGAAACATTAGCCACCTTGCATGCAACAACTATCAAAAGAAAAGAAAAGAAAAGAAAAAAACACTCAGGGAACAAAAATAAAGGTAAGGTAAGTCGACTCCTTAACCATGCGCCAAGTTATGTAGCGCCAAAGTGTGTTGACAAACCCTATTGACAACAAAGGTATAGTAAAGTGCTGGTGTAAAGTACATGTAAAATACAATGTTTACACATCTTTTACACTATTACTCTATTAATATATAAACTGAATGCCAGCAAAATATGTTGCTGAATTTGCAAAATAGGTGATCACTTCCTCATATCATTCATTGCGTTCTAGGAGCAGAGCAAAACATAACTCTAGTCATATATTCATCCCATTGTTCTTCCTTTACACCACAACTACCAGATCATAATACCAGCTATTAGCAGATATTAAAAGAAAAATCAAAATCATTGGGCATTCTCAATACACCATAAGGTTTTTTTAAAGCAAAGTCAACAGGAAATAGAGCATTATATGAATCTTTTCTCTCAGGCATTACATGAATGAGTCTGTATATGTTTATGTGTTCTTGAACAAAAACCAAACCTCAATACTGATTGTTATCAAACACCCAAGGTTCGTGCAAGAAGAGTTCCCGGCCATTCATTTGTACTGTTCCTGCAGCTATATCTTCTTCACGTTTCCTAGCAGCTTCAGCTTTTCTAGCTAAGGAATCTGCTTCCTGATAAAAAAAACCAAAAGAAAAAAGACTGATATTTCTTGTCATAATTATAAAAGGAAAAAATAAATAAAGTAGTTTAACATTAGTAGAGCCCTCATCATGTCTCTGAACTTGTTATCAACTTGGTAACAGTTCAAGGAGATGCGATTATGCAAATACCCTCTACTTAACAGCAACTTATTATAATGCCTTGAGAAGGCTCTCAGTTACCTTCACTAGTAACAACCTGCAGACTAAAATTTTTACTTTCGTGATGGTGTCTGATTTGTAACAGATTCATTGCGGCAACAACTATCAAAAAGAAAACACACAACATGGGTACCAAATCTTGCTGCTAACAGTTAAATGCATTACCACAAAATCCCTTTCCCAGTTCTTTATTCCTTCTTGATGATAACTTTGACCCACCAAATCAATATATGGCCGATAGGATAGAAAGGATCAGGAACTCCCATGTATGGCCAATTATATTAAACCCTCAACAAATTACAGATACTTGGATGATAAATGAAATTGGGAACCAAATAAAGAAGTGCGTTACCACTCAGTAACACTGCATTTATTTCGCAAATAGCCTTTAAGTGAATTCATACACAAAAAGCTAACAGAGATTCCCTATTCTAATGCCCAAGACAAAGGCCAAACCGTTCAATATTTCTAGTGTTGCACTGCATTGACATGATACACACACCAAACTCAACGATTCAAGATGAAAGTTTTGGTATATATTAACATATTTACAATCTTCAATATAGCTCAATTATCAGTTACGAATTCCAGGACAATTGGTTTGATAAGGAACGAAACCCTAGAAAAGTAAAGGGCGAAGAAGAAAGTACCTTTTGGCGTTTCCAGAGGAGGAACTGGGCCTGTGTTATTGGTTGAGACCTTGGCATCTCGTTTGCTTGCTTCTCTTCTGCGCCTCCCATTTTCTTTTATTTTTTTCTTCTCCTTGCTTTCAATCTTAACCTTGTTCCCTCTTCTTTCGACGGAGACGACAATCTATTTATTTACTTATTTTTTCCCGTCAAGCGATATGTCGTTTCGCTTCTCTTTTCTTCCCTTTTGTCACACACACACACCATCTTTCTCACTGCCCTTTTCAGCTTTCAAAAAATAAATCAAATTGAAAAACAATATCAAATGAACCAAAGGGCTAGGTTTTAAGAGGATCGAAAAATGTTGAGATTAAATTGTTGTTTTTAAGATATTTTTTTTCATTTTCACATGTACATAATTTTAAACATTATTTCAAGATTTATTGAACATCAATTTGACAAAATCAAACTATATATAATTGTGATTAAAAATAATAATAAAAAATAGAAGACTCAACTTTAACACAAAAAATAATACCTTATTACTATTTATCACAAAAAAACTTCAATTTAATCCTTGAAGTTAAGGTTTCTCTATCATTTGACCCCCTAGTATTTTAGCAATTAATATTTTGATATAGCCTGTTTTATTACCCTAATTTTTTTAAAAAAATTCAAAAAATAAATAAAAATCTAAAAACATATTTGGATGCATTTGCATCATTTTGAAATTTTCAATGAATTTTTTAAAAAATAAAAAATGTACTTTCAACGTATTCGGTTTTTAACATATATATTTTAAAATTACTAATTAATTTTATTGAGTTAATATTAATATTGTTTTTAAAAATATTAAAATATTAAAAAAATATTTGAATATAAAAACCAAAAATATAAAAAAAATAAATGACCAAGGTTTTTTCTTAGTTGCTTCGGACTAAGCAATTAAAAGAAAAAAAATATTTCGTCTATAAATATACGGTTGTTCTAAAACAAAAGCAGAAAATTTCGACGAGGGAGGAGGGATTTTAAGGGAGTATTAGTTCGAACAAATATCACTCATATACCAAAATATTCTCTCACCTATCAGCTCACATGCACCCATACAATACCCAAAAAAACAAAAGAAAGATCCTAGACCCATTAATAAAAGAAGACCAGTCATTAGCCGTACGAAACACCACCTCTAGCCACCAACCAAGGTGCACTACCCCGTCTCCACCAATTTTCCCTACCACAATAGATCACCCACTAGCTGCGGTAGCACGGGCTCTTGTAGCAGGAGCACCATCTCCTCGCCTCTACCATTTCTTTTAGACCAAAACCTAGCTACCAACACCAAAGAAATCCTCCTCTATCTCTATTGTGACCATCACCCACATAGCAACACTGACCATCTAGGCATCCACCATCAACGTTCCCACCTGCTCTCCTTCAACCCCGCCATTCGGCCACCATCATCAACCTAATGTCGATTCCCTTTTCTCCACCACACAAAATCGCTACTCCCCCACCAAAACCAAAGAACGACCACCTCAGCCGAGAGTCCAATCTCCTCCCCACAAACATACCTAAAAACTGAACTGTTGTCCTTTCCTCTCGCCAAAATACTAGCATATCTCATCAGAGTCCAACCTCTTCGATTAGCCACCAGGAGTCCTCAGATCAGCGACCACAATGCCAGCCTCTCTCCAACTTAACAGATCCGCTAGCTCCTCCACAAAGTAAAAACAACAAACTCCTTAGCTAAATAACCCTCGCTCATCATCTTCTCCACCCTCTCACTATGGCAGCAGCACCAGCGACTCACAAAGAAGAAAAGAGAAACATATTCATTTATAAGAATAATAAATAAACCATTTTTTATGTAATTTTGAACTACTGTAGGTGACGATGAGAGTCACCCGATCCACCCTGTTTCCAGTTTAACACACGCCGTCCCTGTTCCTATACCTCCAACAATCTCTAGACTTGATTCTAGTTATTCCTGGACACATTTGAATTGATATGTATTTTTAATTTGATAATTTATGTTGATTTGAGTGTGATTATTAAATCAACTTTATTTTTCAACAATTAAAACACACATAACTTTTTAGCGATTTATATATTTAAAATAATGAGTTATTTTTATTTTATATGTAACGTTAAAAAACGACCTGCTACGTTACGATATTCATTCCATCGTGATATTAATTATGGTATCCTTCAAGAGGGGGCAGACAAAACGGATTTGTGAGTTAAGAGTTGTAAGGAGCAGCCTGACAGAGAACCTGTTTAACAGCAAGCCAAGATTGAAACTACAACAAGAGAGAACCTGTCCCTAACGCATCCTAATCCGATACGACACTGACGTTTTGCAATGACGTCACTCTCACGTGGAGCCTACCCTCTTGAGATGGAGAAAAAAAACTTATTCCAGTGAGCGTTGACGAGAAATCAGAACCGTAGACTATAGTTGGAGCATCGTATCGTGGTTCTGTCGACGGAGCAAAACCTCTTAGACTTTTCCCACGCATGTGTTCCGGTGGTGGTTCTGTAAATGAATGTAGTCCACATTTCAACCATGAAACAAGAGCCACAAGCAAAACAAACTTCGTGAATGAATATGTATCGTTCAGAGTGCAATTACTAACACCTGTCTTTGACTATAAATTCCAGAGTTTATCTGTTTCTTTTTTAACAAAATATCAAAATCTTAACACAAAGTTTTTTTAATTTATTTTGTAGATTATATCAGTTTTGATGGCCTGAGAAGCCATAATCTTGTATTAGATTTTATCGGTAGCCCAACAGAGAGGGTGTGTGTGTCTATATAAAACGGACTTTCCTTTTAATATATATATATATATATATATATATATAACGGACTTTTCTTTTAAATCTCTTTGCCTAACATTACTTTTGGTTCACCTTCATTTCAGCAGAAGAATAAGTAAATACTAAGTTGGACATAAGAACATTCATTGCACCTGGACGGTTTTTGGGTTTGTCTTGCTTTTTAGGTTACAGACACATTAGGTTTTAACTCCTTATTTAATTATAAAGACCACCAAGTTTGGCGCACGTTATGGGAAGGTGCTTACTGTTTATAGGTATTCCTTACTTTATATACTTGTAAAATTTTCTTCTTGTATAGAATTACATTGGCCTTTTCTTCTTTTTGATTTTTATTTGCAGAAAATGGTGAGGGCTAGCTCGGGTGGGGCGTCTTCTTTTTTTGACAGGGGATAGAAGATCTTTTCGAGTGTGAGAGGTTAATCTTATTGCTCCACTATCAACGGTTTTCATTACAAGGTAAGTGAATGAGGTGGTGAGATACGATGACTTTTTTCCTGAGCCCCTCCTTCTAAAAAGACATGCATTTTGAAAGATGCTCTCCTGTTTCAAATCAAAGAAAAGATAAAAGGACCTTCTGAATTCTGGGTTTTGCTTCTCATCCTCATATATAGTATAGCATGGTATTGTTTTTGTGCCTAAACATTGAAAAAAAACAGTGAAAGTCTGAAAGTTTTAGATTCTTATCATGTTTGCTTGCTGTGACAATTCTATTTAACAATGTAGGATGAGTATAGTGATGTGCTATCATTTGGGTATTGGATCAAGATTAGTTAGCTAATTAAATCAACGCTTTTGACGTGCTTTGGTAGATACAGTCAAGTTTGCTTTTAGGGTTTTCAGAAAGCCCAAAAATTGATAAATATTGAGCTTTATGATCACGTATATAGTACTTCTTCATTAAATATAGCTCTGTTTTATTTTTATTTTATTTTTCTTGGTTGGGGAGGGGCCTTAGCTTTTAACCTTGAATGCTGGACGTTTTCATTAAATGCCCTTTCTTCCACAAAATAATCATGAAAGACGTTGGGACCATGGCTGTAGATAATTTTATTTGTTGTTTTTCTGGTCTATAAGAGCAATGGGAATCAATAACTCGGTCAGAAATGAAAGTTCAAAGCTTTAAAAGAAAATGTTCTATTTTTCTAGTTAATAATGACTGGTTGTGGTTGGAGAGGAGTTGCGTTTTTAGCACTTCCACTTTTCTGATACCATATTCTTCAGCAACAAGACATTAAAGCTCTATCTATATGCTATTAGTTTCTTAGCTGCTGCCAGCCATGCTCCTAAGACAGTTTTTGGCAATGCGTTTAGACTCTTGTTTTTTAAGTGTATTTGATTTGTAAAATGATTAATTGGATGCTTTTTAGTTTTTTTTGAATAATTTTAATATGTCTGCATCAGAACATAAAAAACAATAATTAAAAAGCATCGAATTAATGGTTTTTTAATCCAAACAAAGCATTACCAAATACACAGTAAGTCAAAACCTTTTCAAATTGCGTAGTTTTACTTCGAAAGCACCACAATTATGGAGGCGTTGAAGAGCTTATATCACTAAGTGTTGAATAATCCATGTCTAGTTCGGTCATAAATAAAAAATTACTGTCCACTTTGCTGAGTATCATGTATGTGACATGCATGAGATCCAGATTTATTCCTTATTGCTAATAAATAATAATTCCCTGTCTCTCTCTCTTAATTAGGAAGTTTGGCTAGTGATCCTAAAACTTATATAAGCAGGTGCTTTTACGCTAACATTCATGTTCAGTAAGGCTTAGCATTCCCCTGCGCTGGATGTCCTAGCTTTCTCTCTCCCTACTGGCTTCCGTTGTCGTGGTTAGCTTCAACTTATTGTCCACTGACTAAAGTTTCAATTTATTGGTTTGTGCTAAGCTTTTCTTTGGAAGACTGTACTGAAAATGCATGATGTTCTGTTCGTAGATTTCAGAGTTTGTACTTGCATGGGCTTATTGTACATGTTAATAGAATATTACATCAATGGAAAGACTGAAAAGCAACATTTACCTTGGCTTGATTCAGTAGTTCAAGCATTTGCTTCATATTCTTTCTGCAAAGTTAAGATCAGCATCGCCTTCTTTATGATGATGATTATCTTATAAACTGTCCTGCATTACAGGTAACTGTCTATGTCTTCCGCTGTTCATTCAACTGAAGAATACGATATGGATATAAGAAGCCTGTCATCCTCTCACCGTCATCCTCAAGACGCGCCTTATGTTCACAAGGTTGGACTCCCCCCTAAGCAAAACCTCTTCAAGGAGTTCAAAGCCACTGTGAAAGAGACATTCTTTGCAGATGATCCTCTACGTTCCTTCAAGGACCAACCAAGGTCTAAAAAGTTCATCCTAGGTCTCCAAGCTATCTTCCCTATTCTTGAATGGGGAAGAAGTTACAGTTTTGCAAAATTTAGAGGTGACCTCATTGCTGGGCTGACAATTGCTAGTCTTTGCATTCCCCAGGTAGATTATCTGCTTACAAGATGCATAAGAAACAGAAATATTATGTATTCACGACTTTGCACTGTTTCTAATAGTTTACATTTTGGGAAAAAAATAAATAAATAGGATATTGGGTATGCAAAGCTTGCAAATTTGGATCCTCAGTACGGATTGTGTAAGTTTTCCTTATTCATGCACATCTTGCTGCCTTTGGCTTGTTCTTGAATTTGATGGAGTGATTTCTGTTGTTTCTGTTTGAAATATTTTTCAGACTCCAGCTTTGTTCCACCTTTGATATACGCCTTCATGGGTAGTTCAAGAGACATCGCAATAGGACCAGTGGCGGTGGTGTCTCTCTTGCTGGGGACTCTGCTTCAGAGTGAAATTGCTGATCCTGTAGCCAATGCAGCAGAATATCGGCGGCTGGCATTTACAGCTACATTTTTTGCTGGAATCACCCAAGTAACCCTTGGGTTTTTGAGGTAAATGTGAAAAGGAAATTAAACATGCAGCAATTTCATAGTCATCATGTTCATATTTCAGATTTTCTCTATCAATCACTTCTTTCTGTTAACATCATACCGGTTTGGGCCAATTTATCAGGTTGGGGTTCCTAATCGACTTTCTATCCCATGCTGCTATTGTTGGTTTCATGGGTGGAGCTGCCATCACAATTGCCCTCCAACAGCTTAAGGGTTTTCTTGGAATAAAAAAATTTACTAAGAAAACTGATATTGTTTCTGTAATGCACTCAGTATTTGCCTCAGCTCATCATGGAGTAAGTTCTCTCTGCCTCGCTCTCTTTGACTTGTAGCTTTGGCTTATTCATACCATTAAAATGTGATAAACAAACTGTCATATCTTTGGTCACTGATTTGTGTACAACAAATATTTTGCAGTGGAACTGGCAAACTATTGTTATGGGTGTGAGCCTTTTATCTTTCCTCCTTTTTGCCAAGTACATTGTAAGTCCCATCAAAATCTAATTTTGCTAATGCTTATGTAATGTATTACCTTCTTGCAAAGTTTCTCTAAATCTCACCGTTATTTGAGCAACAGGGAAAGAAGAACAAGAAATTATTCTGGGTGCCAGCAATTGGCCCATTGATATCTGTTATTCTGTCAACTTTTTTTGTGTTTATAACCCGTGTAGATAAGGACGGAGTTGAAATTGTAAGCATTTCTTATTCTTTTCTTTATATATATTGTGATTGCTTCTATTATTACAAGAAATGAATCGAATTATGGTTGGAACATGTAGTGATAGCTGCAATAGCTATGGAATTAATATTAATGGTTCTGATTTCTGAAGGTGAAACACATAGAGAAAGGAATAAATCCATCCTCTGTGAATCAAATATATTTCAGCGGTGACAATTTGCTAAAAGGTGTTAGGATTGGTATTGTGGCTGCGATGATTGCTTTGACGGTGAGACAACTTTGCAAACCATTGTCTATTTGTCCTCTTAAACTCATATGAATATTTTAGGGACGTTTTATTTGGTCACCAATCAACTAACAGAATTCTTATTCCTTAATTTTATCTTGGAACGGGATTTTCAGGAAGCCATAGCAATTGGAAGAACATTTGCCGCCATGAAGGACTATCAGCTGGATGGAAACAAAGAAATGGTAGCACTAGGAACTATGAATATTGTTGGTTCAATGACTTCTTGCTATGTGGCAACAGGTTAGACAGATGCACGTATGAATATTAGTAGTATCTTACATTTTAATAATGATAACAAAGTGAGTCACCTGTTGTGGATGCTTAATCATGTGGCAAAAATCAACTGTAGGAATTTCAACTTTCCGAGAAGCCATAAATCCATTCACTTAATGAAAAAGTAAACTAAACTTTCCAATCATACAGCTACTTGCAGTCTTTGAAGACTGAGAATAGATGCATAGAATGGCATCCAAGCAAATGTTCACTACTGGATGGTTTTTATCTTCCCTATGGGCTGAGTTTTGTCATGGAAACTCCTTGGGGCTAACACGGGGAGGTTCATGTGATTATTGAAATTCTTAATAGTCATTTGATTATTATTTTTTTTTCTTGCTTGAAGGTTCATTTTCTCGATCAGCTGTGAATTTCATGTCTGGCTGCCAAACTGCTGTCTCCAACATTGTTATGTCGATTGTTGTATTTTTGACCTTGCAATTTATCACACCTCTTTTCAAGTACACCCCAAATGCTGTACTCTCAGCCATCATTATATCAGCTGTGATCGGCCTAGTTGATTTTGATGCAGCATATTTGATATGGAAGATTGATAAATTTGATTTTGTTGCTTGCATGGGAGCATTCTTTGGTGTTGTTTTTGTCTCTGTTGAGATTGGCCTCTTGATTGCGGTAAGAATCATGACTCCTAGTACTGGTTAGATCCCCTACGTCACTACATGTGATTATCAGGATTGATTAAATCGTGTTTTAATTGTGTCATGGAAGGTGTCGATATCCTTTTTCAAACTTCTCTTACAAGTTACCAGGCCCCGAACTGCAATCCTGGGAAATCTACCTAGAACAGCTGTATACAGAAACATTCTTCAATATCCTGAAGCAACTAAGGTTCCTGGTGTTTTGATTGTGAGAGTTGATTCTGCAATCTACTTTTCTAACTCCAATTACATTAAAGAAAGGTAAAGCCATTGTTTTTTGGCCTTTCAGCTATGCAATTCATGTGATATTCTATATTGTTTTGGTGGAGAAAGACAATCTACAACTTCAACTATAGGCGGTTCTTTTTTCCTATCTCATGCTTCTAATAAAGGACCTTTCGCTTTGAGGTTTTGGCTTTAACTAATGAAAGAACACAGCTGTAGCAGGCGGAAGACTTGTTTTGATTGGAAAGGCTATATGAATACAGTTGGAACCATAGGGCAATGTTTATTTTCTCGTTGAGTAATTATGATGAATAAAGTCAGTAACGTTACAGTCTGGTCCCACTGTTTTCTTTGCTTGCGGGAGGTTTTGAAGCTTTAAACTTGTTAAATTTGTGTTTGAAGCCCTATGATTGCAGTGTTCACAAGAACCGATATGTAAAAGGAGCTTAAGAAATAAATGCATGTGATTTTATTATTTAGAGTTTCGCAAAATGTTGATGTTTCTAGTAGCTTTTGGCGAGGCTAAAAAAAAATAAAAATTCTTGCAGGATATTGAGATGGTTGATAGATGAGGAAGAGTTGGTAAACAAATCCGGCCAACCAAAAATCCAGTTCTTGATAGTGGAGATGTCACGTAATCAGGCTACTCTCTACTGGATCTTCATTGTTCTCTACAAACTAACTTACTAACATGCTGTTTCAAAACTCGTTTATGATCCTTTTGCTTTTGGTGCAGCCGTTACCGACATCGACACCAGTGGCATCCATGCCTTGGAAGAGTTATACAGAAGTCTCCAGAAAAGAGAGATTCAGGTAAACTCCTGTGCATCAATACTGCCACCTAGAATGCTATGAAATCTAACCCTAACTTACTTACAGCTGCTACATTACAGCATCATATAAATCTCAAGCAAAACACAAACACATACCATTTAGGATAATGTGTGTGTGTGTATATATATATATCTATATATATATATGTATATATGCGCGCACGCCCTCTGATATTAGGAAAAGTGCCTTACCAGAAGCTCCTTGTGTTCTTGCACAGCTTATCCTAGCAAATCCTGGCCCAGTCGTGATTGATAAGCTCCACGCCTCTGATTTTGCACAGCTTATTGGAGAGGACAAGATCTTCCTTACGGTTGCTAATGCTGTGGCAGCATGTTCTCCAAAATTAATGGTGGAACAAGTTTGAGATGAGGTTTTTCTGTCTGAGAAAATGAGATTTCACTGCCTACGGTGTGGCATTAGAATGGGAGGGGGGAGGGGGGAGGGAGCTCATGTTGTGGGCCATTATAAGGGTGGTTTGTCTAGTGGGTTGTCGTCAGTGACTGCTACGTACCTTCTCCCCCAATCACCATAAAGCAGGAAAGGCGCATTATGATATGCTCTCCCAATAAGGGATAAGGTTCAAGGAGGGAAGGCAAAAAGGAGAAGAAAACGTGGGGAGAGCATGATAAGGATCTGTTCTCTCTCTCTTTTCTTTTCTTTCCATTTCCCCCCCACTTTTCATGTATCTCTATCCTATAAATCTCTTTAATTTTGCTCTTCATTTCCTTGCGCCCCTCTATCATCTCCGTTACATGGTGGAAAAAAGTATATAGACATGACTCCCTGTTAAAGCTTCTGTGTTGTGATGCTCAAGCCAACAAAAGCATAAAACAAAGAGGAAATAAAAAAATAAAATAAAAATGGGCATGCTCATTGTTGCGATTAAGTTGGTCAAGCCGAGGGAGGTATATAATTGCCACCAGCAACAGAAGAAAGAAAGTACGCATAGAATTGGTGGATTTTTATAGAAAATACTAAAAGAGAAAGATGCTGTTCATGCAATTACAAATCAACATGGATTTAATTGTGATTTTTTTTCATTTTCTTTGCAATTGAATTTTTGTATGGCTAAATTAATAGCAGGTTGTTTTTCATTTATTGAAAAATAATAAGATTTAAATTTAGAGGTTTTTCATTTATTGAAAAATAATAAGATTTAAATTTAGAGGATCAAAGTGAAAAATAAAAAAAAATTAATTGAAAGTTTTCAATTTGATGTACAAAACTTTAATCCTACTTTTCATTTGATACAATAATAGTTCTTTAGATTTTTTAAATTTACTTTTGAGCAACACTTTGATTATTTTACTTAATTTTTTAAATCTTATTTGGTGGCTTTCTAGGGTAAAAAATTGAGGTCATTTGGATTTCTAAAACTCCAGGTATTGGCCAAACACTGAACAGTGCTCGGGCTAAATGATAGATTCAAACTTTTTTGTTATTGCTATAATTTGAACTTGAAAATGACCTTTTTAAATCTTGGGCTTCCTATGAAAGTGTTAGGTCTCTGTCTTACTTTTCCATCTATATAAAAATAGATCTAAATCCGAGATCTACAGTTTCAAATATGACTCAATTACCAAACAGTGTTCCGGTTTGGACTGCACCGGCATCTATTTTCTAAGTTTGATCATCTCTTTGTCTTTTCAATTTCAGTTCTTAAATTCATCAATTAATCCTTTCATTTATGTGATAGACTTACATTTAAAATGAACATTTACTACAAATTAAAAGTATCTTATATTATTAGATATGTTATTATAAAATATGTTTTAGTTAAGGAGTTATTGATACTTTAAGTGCAAAATAATGATATAAAATCTTGATAAAAATACATTTTTAAGTACTAATCACACCTCCCCAATCAGCTTATTACTAGTCCCTAGTAATCAAAGTGTTAAAATAGAAAAACAATTTGTAAATTCTACAAAGTTAGGTATTCATCATTCAACTTCTATTAATCTATCTAGATAAATAAACTCTCATTAAATTTATATATATGCTCAATACCTCTTAAACAAGATATTGATAAATCTTTTTTTTGTGCTTAATATATCAACACATAGTTTTGGGTCTTTACTTGGAAGAAAACAAAATTCTTATTCTAATGTTTAAGGTTAACTTTCTTGAGTTGGGATTTTTTTTGTTTTGTTTTCTTTAAATATATATAGATGTAACTTAAAACACAATGCATCTTTAACCCATGTAATGAGCTTTCCGCTAATGACTCCCAAACCAGTTGGTTTTAGGGCATTAGGTGTTAAGACACCCCTACGAGTTTAGTAACTCGGGTTGCAGATATTGATACGTAGATAGTGCAATGTTTAATTCCCTTAAGCTTTTCTCCTCAACCCATGTAATAAGCGTTGAACCAATAGCTCCCAAGTCAGTTAACTCTAGAGTATTAGGTTTTAAAACACTCATTCGGGCTTAATTGCTTAGGTTAGGGAGGCTACGAAACCAAACTTATCTACATATTTATTATCGTTATTTTTTTTGCTCTTTTTTTTGTTTATTTTTTTTTACAAATTATATACTATCCCTTTCCCTTAGTTGTTACCTTTAACAAAAGAACATAAATAATATAATAATCCAATGTGCAACCCACAATCATATACTAAAGTGTGTATGTGAACATAAAGGTTTAAGAATATATGTTAAATGAGTATATAAGCAGAATTAAATGATAATAATGCAAGAGTTTTTAAACATGAATATTTCAAGAAGTATTATAATAGACCTTGTTAAGAATAATTACTAAGATGCATCTCAAGAGTCACTTTAACAAAAGAGCTCATTTATTCTATCATCCTAGTAACAATAATTTTGCATATGCTTTATGAAATGAAAAACATAGTTAGTTAATTTTTTTTTGTCAACTACTACCCTCTCCCCCCAACAAAAATGAGACATTGTTCTCAATGTCCTAAGATAGAAAGATAGAGTACAGAAGACATCACCTGAAATATCAAACACTAACAAACCTGAAACACACTTAAACAAATATAAGAAACAACAAAACACAATAATAAAAGTAAAAGACACAAAGATTCACAAATGAAGACTCAAATCTAATCTAAGCTTTTTATGGCTTTTCTTATATGACCAATTTATGCGACTCATGAAGGAATCAATTATAGGAATAAAAGATTGTAGTTGGTCAATCAATTGTTTAGCAGCAGTAGTAGAGATTATGATTTGTCATGCAGAAGATGTTAGAAATTCCTGTTCCACAACATGATCAAGAAAAGAAAACAACTTATAATAATAATCATTAACATTTAACAGACCTATGGGTTTATAATGAATATGCAGTTGGGCCCAAAAGAAAATAAGAAAGATCTCTTCCAATGTGCCTAGACCACCTGGTAAGGCAATGAAGGCATTAGTATGGTTAAACATTGCATTCATTCAAGCAGACATTGTGGAGACCTGTAGTTCATCTCCAATTATTTTTTCAATGATGTCCCCTTGTGCTAAAAGTTTGGGGACGACTCCCAAAACTTGACTACCTCATAAAAGTACAGCTATTAACACACCTCTCATTAACCTAAGACTGCCTCCCCCATACACTAAATAAAGTTTTCTCTCAGCTAGCACCTGACCAATATTTTTTATATGATGACTTGAGGAACTTGCCATTTCTACACACTTCTATATTTGTTGAATGTATGGGTTGAGTAGAAATGAAAAGAAGGAAGAGAGGATTTTATAGATGATAAATTAAAAAGGCAATCATACCACCTATATGTAGGCCAGCTGGAGTCTCACTCTCTCTCTCTCTCTCTATTTATTTATTTATTTATTTTTGTTTATATACAGGTAGTTATAATTGTGGCTCATATCTTCCTTTAGTTTTACATCCAACAACAACTTAAACGTCCTCTATGGGTCAAGGATAGGCTTCCCATCCAGTTTTCTTAAAAACTGGTAAGCATGATTTTTTTTAGTCAGATTCCCAAAACTAAGTCGATCATGTTCTTTATGAAAATGGGACTATAAATTAGGAATTGCACGATGCACATCTACACTAGGTTGCGTCTCAAGAGTTAATAGAAGATTATCTAAAAACTCTTTACTCAGGCCATCCTTAATGAATTGTATTTTATCTTCAAGGTTTATAGATACCATTTCTAAAGAACGACATTGTGCATTACAAGTTCATCTGACATATTGATGATAGACTTTCAGTTGTTTTGCACGACTTTTCTTGGCAAAAATGCTTTTACCTGTTCGAGGCATGTGTGAAATGAAGGAATTAGAGGACTCACTTGATAATCGAACCTTTGCTTTAATCAACCAGAAAATATCTTTAGGAATTCCATGATTCATTACTAACCTCAATCTTGCACATCTAACACGGTAAATTTTTATAATCGCATTCACCAGAAAATATTTTTCTATTTTAACACTTTGATTACTAGGGACTAGTAATAAGCTAGTTGGGGGGTGTGATTGATATTTAAAAGTGTATTTTTATCAAGGTTTTATATCATCATTTTGCACTTGAAGTATCAATAACTCCTTAACTAAAGCATGTTTTATAGTAATATATCTAATAATATAAGATACCTTTAATTTATGGTAAATGTTCATTTTAAATGCAAGCCTATCACATAAATGAAAGGATTGATTGATGAATTTAAGAACTAAAATTAAAAGGACAAAGAGATGGCCAAACTTAGAAAAGAGATGTCGGTGCAATCCAAACCGGAACACTGTTCAATAATTGGGTCATATTTGAAACTGTAGATCTTAGATTTTGGTCTACTTTATATGGATGGAAAGGTAAGACATAGGCCAACAACTTTCATATGGAGCCCAAGATCTAAAAAGGTCATTTTTAAGTCCAAATTGTAGCAACAACAAATAAGCCCGAATCTGTCTTCCAGCCCGAGCACTGTTCAGTGTTTCGCCCATATCTGGAGTTCTAGAAGTCCAAATGAGCTGAATTGTTTACACAAGAAACCTGAGACAATTGCCTAAAACTTTGATGTTTTCGAGTGGATCCAATTTTGACGTTATCAATGACATTTTGGGTAGACAAGAGATGATAAGGATTGTCACCAAGTCAAGAGTTGGCTACCCACTCATCAATTAGTCATCAAATCAATAGTTCCCAATTTTGGCTTATAAAAGGAGGCATTTGCCATGCATTTAGGTATCTTGGTTTCCAGATCAAGATCATGCTCTTGCTTTCTCTCTTTGTATTTTTTGTAATGTTTATGCTTTGCTTTCATTAATATCAAGTTTATGCCTTTCATTTCCTTTCATTTACTTAGTTAACTTTTATGTTCTTATTTTGTTTATCTATTTTGCTTTCTTTAGTTAACTTTTATCTTATATATGTTCTTATTTTATTTATTTATTTTTCTTTCTTTCATTATGTCTAGGTAAGTTTATTATGTCAAGGTGAAAATGTTACACTAATGGTGTAAGAACAAGTATAGTGTAAACTTAATATGGACTTTAATATTTGATATTAACATGTTTTGTATTTGTTATCTTGTTCACTCTTTAATACTTTGCTTGCTAAATGACTAATCTTGATTTATGTTGTATAACACTTGGTACAACAAATGCTTGACACTTTCATAGCCCATAATGTATGGTATAACCGACACCTGAGCTATGAAATACTGTATGGTATAACCGACACCTAAGCTATGAAAGGAAGTTGATTTGTTGTTAACATAAGTTATAATCATGAATGCTTGACGAGATTTACAAGTATTAGCATTAATCGAATAAGATGACTAATGTAATTATGTTAACAATCTATAATCTGATTGGAACTTCTTTTGTGTGTGGTTTCTAATTGAATAATTAGAGTTTATAATATACTTGTTTGACATACCATTAGTGGATCCTCTAAAGTGTGGTCATGTACATCAAGTGGTAGACTTTGTATGGTATCCTCATCATTTTCAAAAATATGGCCAAAGAAGATAATCAATCACTTCATAATGAGAATAATGAGAATAACTGTGCTAGAACACTTAGAGACCACATGAATCCCACAACAACAAGTACACCATCATGCATAGTTTTTCCTCCTGATGCATCTTATTTTAATTTTAAGTCAGGCAGTCCAGCATTATTCAACTTTTACCTTCTTTTCATGACTTAGAATTGGAAAATCCATACTTGCATTTAAGGGAATTTGAGGAGGTTTGTAACACATATAATAATTCAAATTGTAGCATGAACACCATCAGATTAAAGCTTTTTCCTTTTTCATTAAAAGATAAAGCTAAAACATGGCTACAAAATTTGAGACCAGGATCCATTCGTGCTTGAGATGAAATGTAACAACAGTTTTTAAAGTTTTTTCCAATCTTATAAAACAAACTCTTTTAAAAGACAAATCACCACTTTCACTCAAAAACCAGGAGAAACATTTTACCAATGTTGGGATAGCTATCGAGACTTGCTTAATACTTGCCCTCATCATGGTTTTGAAACATGGAGATTGGTTTGACATTTCTATGAAGGGTTAACACCTAGAGATAGGCAAATGGTTGAATTGATGTGCAATGGAACTTTTGAAGATAAAGATCCTGATGAAGCAAAGGAGTACTTAGACTTGTTAGCTAAAAATGCTCAAAATTAGGACACCGCGGGTACTTATGAGGCACCGAGTAAAACTCAACCTCATACATCTAGTGAAGGTATGTACAACCTTAGGGAAGATCATGACCTTCAAGCCAAGTTTGCATCTTTAGCTAGAAAAGTCGAGGCACTAGAATTGAAAAAGAGTAGTCAATTAAAATTTGTTGAAAACATTGTGTATCAAACATGTGAAACAAATGAACACTCAACCAATAAGTGTCCAACCTTGCCTTCTTTTAAGGAATGTCTCCATGAACAAGCCTATGCTTTAAACAGTTTTCAAAGGGTCAACCACAACCCATACTCCCTGACACGACTAAAAGATTGATGTCTTCTCCCAAGTGCAGAAGTGTCGAAGTAATAAATAACCCGACAAGACCGGGGTCGAACCACAGGGAGGTTAATTGTACAAATTATAAATGACAATAGTACAACAATAATAATAATAATAACAATAATAATAATAGTAATAACAATAATAACAACAATGACAATAACAATAATAACTATAATAATAATAATAATAATAATAATAATAATAGTAGTAGTAGTAGTAGTAGTAGTAGTTGTAGTAGTAGTAGTAGTAGTAGTAGTAGTAGTAGTAATAATAATAATAATAATAATAAAGAAAGAGAAGAAGAAGAAGATGATGAGAACTTGGAGATGGAAAATTAATGTAAGGATTAAACAATAATAATAACAAATGTTAAGGTTAGAGGTTCCACTAATGGTGTGTCAAACAAGTATAGTATAAACTCTTATTATTCAATTGGAAACCACACACAAAGGAGGTTCCAATCAGATTATAGATTGTTAACATGATTACATTAGTCATCTTATTCAATTAATGCTAATACTTGTAAATCTCGTCAAGCATTCATGATTATAACTTATGTTAACAACAAATCAAGTTCCTTTCATAGCTCAGGTGTCGGTTATACCATACATTATGGGCTATGAAAGTGCCAAGCATTTGTTGTACCAAGTGTTATATAACATAAATCAAGATTAGTCATTTAACAAGCAAAGTATTAAAGAGTGAACAAGATAACAAATACAAAACATGTTAGTATCAAACATTAAAGTCCATATTAAGTTTACATTATACTTATTCTTACACCATTAGTGTAACCTTTTCACCTTGACATAATAAAATTAGCTAGACATAATCAAAGAAAGAAAAATAAATAAATAAAATAAGAACATAAATAAGATAAGAGTTAACTAAGTAAAGGAAAGGAAATGAAAGGCATAAACTTGATATTAATGAAAGCAAAGCATAAAAAATACAAAAAATACAAAGAGAGAAAGCAAGAGCATGATCTTGATCTGGAAACTAAGATGCCTAAATACATAGCAAATGCCTCCTTTTATAGGCCAAAATTGGGAACTATTGATTTGATGACTAATTGATGAGTGGGTAGCCAACTCTTGACTTGGTGACAATCCTTATCTTCTCTTGTCTGCCCAAAACGTCATTGATAACGTCAAAATTGGATCCACTCAAAAGCATGAAAGTTTTAGGCAATTGTCTCAGGTTTCTTGTGTAAAAACTTCAGCTCATTTGGACTTCTATACCTCGAGATATGGCCAAAATACTGAACAGTGCTCGGGCTGGAGGACAAATTCAGACTTCTTTGTTGTTGCTACAATTTGGACTTGAAAATAACCTTTTCAGATCTTGGGCTCCATATGGAAGTTGTAGGCCTATGTCTTACCTTTCCATTCATATAAAGTAGACCTAAATCTGAGATATATAGCTCTAGATATGACCCAATTACCGAACAATGCTCCGGAGATCTATAGCTCCAGATATGACCCAATTACTGAACAGTATTCTGGTTTGAATTGCACCGACATCTCTTTTCTAATTTTGGTCATCCTTTTGCCCTTGCAATTTAAGTTCTTAAAGTCATCAATCAATCCTTTCATGTATGTGACAGGCCTGCATTTAAAATGAATATTTACCACAAATTAAAGGTATCTTATATTATTAGATATATTATTATAAAACATGCTTTAGTTAAGGAGTTATTGATACTTCAAGTGCAAAATGATGATATAAAACCATGATAAAAATGCACTTTTAAGTACTAATCACATGCCCCAACCAGCTTATTACTAGTCCCTAGTAATCAAAGCGTTAAAATAGAAAAAAAAATTGCAAATTCCACAAAGCAAGGTATTCATCATTTAACTTCCATTAATCTATCCAGATAAACAAACTCTCGTTAAATTTATATACCTACTCAATACCTCTTAACAAGATATTCATAAACCTTTCTTTTGTGCTCAATGTATCAACACATATTTATGGGGCTTTTCTTGGAAGAAAACAAAATTTTTGTTCTAATGTTTAAGGTTAACTTCCTTGGATTGAGATTATTATTTTTGTCTTTTTTTTTCTTTCTTTTTTTAAAAAATATATATACATATAATTTAAAAACACCATGCATCTTTAACCCATGTAACGAGCTTTCCGCTAATGACTCCCAGACCAGTTGGTCTTAGGGCATTAGGTGTTAAAACACCCCTACGAGCTTAGTAACTCGGGTCGCAGATACTGATATGTAGATAGTGCAATGTTTGATTTCCTTAAGCTTTTCTCCTCAACCCATGTAACAAGTGTTGGGCCAATAGCTCCCAAGTCAGTTGACTTTAGGGTATTAGGTGTTAAAACACCCATTCGGGCTTAATTGCTTAGGTTAGGGAGGCTACGAAACCAAACTTATCTACATTTTTATTATTATCATTTTTTTTCTTCCTTTTCTTTTTTTTTCTTTTTTTTTTAATTATATACAATCCCTTTCCCTTAGTTGTTACCTTTAACAAAAGAACATAAATAATGTAATAATCCAATATGCAACCCACAATCATATGTTAAAGTGTGTGTGTGTAAATTAAGGTTTAAGAATACATGTTAAATCAGTATATGAGCAGAATTGAGTGATAATAATGTGAGAGTTTGTAAACTTGAATATTTCAAGAAGTATTATAATAGACCTTGTTAAGAATGGTTACTAAGATGCGTCTCAAGAGTCACTTTAACAAAAGAGTTCCTTTACTCTGCCATCCTAGTAACAACAATTATGCACATGCTTTATGAAATGAAAAAAAAATTTTTTTTTATCAACTACTACCTTCTCCCCCCAACCAAAACGAGACATTGTCCTCAATGTTCTAAGGTAGAAAGATAGAGTATAAAAGATATCACCTGAAATAACGAACACTGACAAACCTGAAACATACTGAAACAAAAATAACAAAACACAATAATAAAACCAAAAGACACAAAGATTCACAAATGAAGGCTCAAATCCAATCTAAGCTTTTTACGGCTTTTCTTAGTTGACCAATTTATGTGACTCATAGAAGGATCAATTACAGGAATGAAGGATTGTAGTTGGTCAATTAATTGTTCAACAATAGCAGCAGAGATTATGATTTGTCGTGTAGAAGATGTTAGAAATTCCTATTCCACAGCATGATCAAGAAAAGACAACAATTTATCATAATAACCATTAACATTTAACAAACCTATAGGTTTATGGTGTGCAGTTGAGCCCAAGAGGAAATATGAAAGATCTCTTCCAATGTACCGAGACCACCTGGTAAAGCAATGAAGGCATCAGTATGGTTAAACATTGCATTCATTCGAGCCGACATTGTGGAGACCTGAAGTTCCTCTCCAATTGTTTTTCCAATGATGTCCCCTTGTGCTAAAGCTTCGGTGACGACCCTCAAAACTTGACTACCTCCTAAAAATGCAGCTATTGACACACCTCCCATTAACCCAAGACTGCCTCCCCCATACACTAAATGAATCTTTCTCTCAGCTAGCACCTGACCAAGATGATTTGCTGATTCTAAAAACTTTTTTTCTTTCCCAAGACTAGATCCACCGAAAACACAAATACTTTTTATTTGATGACTTGAGGACCTTGCCATTTCTACACACTTCTATATTTGATGAATGTATGGGTTGAGTGGAAATGAAAGGAAGGAAGAGAGGATTTTATAGATGAGAAATTAAAAAGCTAATCATACCACCTATATGTAGGCCAGCTGGAGTCTTACACACATATTTTCTCTCTTTTTATTTATTTATTTATTTACTTTTGAAAAAGCATGTGTATGTACAGGTAGTTGTGATTGTGGCTCATATCTTCCCTTGGTTTTACGTCCAAGAACGGCTTAAACGCCCTTTATGGGTCAAGGATAGGCTTCCCATCCAGTTTTCTTAAAAACTGGCAAACAGGGACTTTTTTAGTCAGATTCCCAAGACTAAATCGATCATGTTCTTTATAAAATAATGGCCATAAATCATGAATTGCACGATGCACATCTCCAATAGGATGCGTCTTAAGAGTCAATAAAAGATTATCTAAAGACTCCTTACTTAGACCATCCTTAATGAATTGTATTTTATCTTCACGGTTTATAGATACCATTCCTAAAGAATGACATTGTGTATTACAAGTCCATCTAGCACATCGATGACAGACTTTCAGTCGTTTTACACGACGTTTATTTGCAAAAGTGCTTTTACCTGTTCTAGGCATTTGTGAAATGAAGGAGTTAGAGGACTCACCTGATAATCGGACCTTTGCTTCCATCAACCAACGAATATCTTTAGGAACTCCATGATTCATTAACAATCTCAATCTTGCACATCTAGCACGGTAAATTTTTGTAATCGCATTCTGAGGTAGAGCGGGAAAATACTTTTTCAATTTTTCAAGATTAGTGTCCATTTTCAACTGAGAATTGGAAGAGAGATTCAAAGAATTGCACAAATATATACACACATATCAGTTATTGTGGGAAACTAAAAGAACCGACTTAAGTCACGGAGTACCGTTATCCGCCATTTGACCGGGGTAAGAGAAACTAGCAAAAATCACTAAAAAAGAAACACAAAAACAATGTGAGAAAAACAAAATAATCAACCTTTATCTACAAGATCATTCCAACCAGTTGATTCATTTTCACTAGGAAACTTATCAAAATAAGATTTCAAACGATGTCCATTTTCCTTAAAATCATTGTCATTCATTGAATTCTCAATATCATAGGCCCCATAAGGATTGCTCCATCTTGATCTTAGCTCTCTAGGTAATGAATAGAGTTGAGAATTATAAAACAAAACTTTTTGACCAGTATCAATCTTTTGACAATTTTCACAAGTTTTGCAGAATGCATGCGTGTCCTTGAACATGGTGGGCCAATAAAATCCATTTTGAAAGATTTTTGTAGCTATCTTTTTTTACGAGAAATAATTTCCACATGCTTCAGAATGACAAAGTTTAATGACACTATTTACCTCATTGTCGAGAATGAATCTTTGAAATATTTGATCAGGATAATATTTGAATAAGTTAGGGTCATCACAATAAAAGTTCTTCACTTCGTTCAAAAATTTTTCTTTGTCTTGAGTACTCCAATCAGCTGGCAAATCTCCTAAAGTAAGAAAATTGATATTTTTATCATACCAAGGCATTGGACTAAGAGAAAGTAAGGATTTGTTAGGAAAGTAATCATCGATTGGTGTGATGTTAGATGTCGAATTTGTTGTCATTTTTGACAAAAGATTCGCATCAACATTTTCGGTGCGTTTTTCATCCATGATTTCTTCCTCAGAATAAATCATTTGTAAATCTTCAGATTCATCCAATTCATTTTTACTTAAAGTAGATTCAAGTTGATCATAAACTAATTCATCAATATGATCTACTTCTTGTAAATCATTATCATCTTCAGGTTGCTTGCAAATGTTAAAAATATTCATCTCCAATGTCATGTTTCCAAATGATAGCTTCATCAGTCCATTCCTACAATTAATCAATGCATTAGAGGTTGCAAGAAACAGACGTCCTAAAATAACAGGAAATGAATTACATGCTTCAACAGGTTCTGTGTCCAAGACAATAAAATCCACAGGATAAATGAATTTATCGACTTGTACTAACACATCTTCAATTATTCCTCTAGGCACTTTTACAGATCTATCGGCAAGTAAAAAAGATATTGAAGTTGGTTTTAACTCACCTAGATTCAGACTCTGAAAAACTGAATATGGAAGTAAATTCACACTAGCACCAAGATCAAGTAAGGCTCTTTCAATTTTTTGTTCTCCAATAAAGCAAGAAATTTTAGGACAACCAGGGTCTTTATATTTCAAAGCATTATTGTTTTGAAGAATAACACTTACTTGTTTGGCTAGAAAGGCTTTCTTTTTCACATTCAGTTTCCTCTTCACAATGCATAGATCTTTCAAAAATTTAGCATAGGAAGGAACTTGTTTAATAGCATCCAACAAAGGTATATTGATCCTTACGTGTTTGAAAATTTCAAAAATTTTAGAGTTGTGATTGACTTTCCTTTTTTTGGTCATGGCTTGAGGAAATGGAAGTGCCGGCGGAGAATCAGTCGTTTCTTTGTAATTTTCAGATTCAACCCCTTCCTTACCCTCAGAGATTGACTCATCATCTTTCTCATAAGGTTCAAGAGAGGGTTTTTCAATAACCTTACCACTGCGCAGAGTAGTGACTGATTTGACTTGATCCATGTGTTGGCTTCCGGAACTACTTACATTTGCATTGTATTGCCCCTTGGGATTTTGTTGTGGTTGAGATGGAAACTTACCTTTCTCTTGGAAACTGAGAGCAGATGTTAATTTTGCAAGAGTATCTTTAAAATCTGTCATGTTTTGAGCAAATTGAGTATTGATTGTCTCTTGCTTTTCAATGAATGCATGCAATGTTTCCTCAAGATTTCGTCTAGGAGGTGGAGCATAAGGAGGTGCATATCCATGAGCTGGCAACTGAAATTTGGGTGATTTCTCCAACCAGGGTTGTATGTTTGTGAGTATGGGTTGTGGTTGACCCTTTGGAAACTGTTTAAAGCATAGGCTTGTTCATGGAGACATTCCTTAAAAGAAGGCAAGGTTGCACAATTATTGGTTGAGTGTTCATTTGTTTCACAGATTTGACACACAATGTTTTCAACAGATTTTAATTGACCACTCTTTTTCAATTCTAGTGCCTCGACTTTTCTAACTAAAGATGCAAACTTGGCTTGGAGGTCATGATCTTCCCTAAGGTTGTACATACCTCCACTAGATGTATGAGGTTGAGTTTTACTCGGTGCCTCATAAGTACCCGCGGTGTCCCAATTTTAAGCATTTTCAGCTAACAAGTTTAAGTACTCCATTGCTTTATCAGGGTCTTTATCTTTAAAAGTTCCATTGCACATCAATTCAACCATTTGCCTATCTCTAGGTGTTAACCCTTCATAAAAATGTGAAACCAATCTCCGTGTTTCAAAACCATGATGAAGGCAAGTACTAAGCAAGTCTCGATACCTATCCCAATATTGGTAAAATGTTTCTCCTGGTTTTTGAGTGAAAGTAGTGATTTGTCTTTTGAAAGAGTTTGTTCTGTGAGATGGGAAAAACTTCTTTAAAAACTTTTATTGCATTTCATCCCAAGCACGAATGGATCCTGGTCTCAAATTTTGTAGCCATGTTTTAGCTTTATCTTTTAATGAAAAAGGAAAAAGCTTTAATCTGATGGTGTTCATGCTACAATTTGAATTATTATATGTGTTACAAACCTCCTCAAATTCCTATAAATGTAAGTATGGATTTTCCAATTCTAAGCCATGAAAAGAAGGTAAAAGTTGAATAATGCCCGGTTTAAAATTAAAATGAGATGCATCAGGAGAAAAAACTATGCATGATGGTGCACTTGTTCTTGTGGGATTCATATGGTCTCTAAGTGTTCTAGCACGGTTATTCTTATTATTCTCATTATGAAGTGATTGATTATCTTCTTCGGCCATATTTTCTGAAAATGATGAGGATACCCTACAAAGTCTACCACCTGATATACGTGACCACACTCTCATGCACGTGTAGGAATAGAATAAAAGGAAGAAGAAAACAAAAGAAGAAGAAACAAGAGAAAAGAAACAAAGTTATATACAAGAAAAGTGAAAAGAGAAAATAAAATAAGTAGTATAATTTATACAAGAACTTACCTCCCCGGCAACGGCGCCAAAAACTTGACACGAGTAAAAGATTGATGTCTTCTCCCAAGTGCAGGAGTGTCGAAGTAATAAATAACCCAGTAAGACCGGGGTCGAACCACAGGGAGGTTAATTGTACAAATTATAAATGACAATAGTACAACAACAATAATAATAACAACAACAATAATAATAATAGTAATAACAATAATAACAACAATGACAATAACAATAATAACTATACTAATAATAATAATAATAATAATAATAATAATAATAGTAGTAGTAGTAGTAGTAGTAGTAGTAGTAGTAGTAGTAATAATAATAATAATAATAATAATAATAATAAAGAAAGAGAAGAAGAAGAAGATGATGAGAACTTGGAGATGGAAAATTAATGTAAGGATTAAACAATAATAATAACAAATGTCAAGGTTAGAGGTTCCACTAATGGTATGTCAAACAAGTATAGTATAAACTCTTATTATTCAATTGGAAACCATAGACAAAGGAGGTTCCAATCAGATTCTAGATTGTTAACATGATTACATTAGTCATCTTATTCGATTAATGCTAATACTTGTAAATCTCGTCAAGCATTCATGATTATAACTTATGTTAACAACAAATCAAGTTCCTTTCATAGCTCAGGTGTCGGTTATACCATACAGTATCGGCTATGAAAGTGCCAAGCATTTGTTGTACCAAGTGTTATACAACATAAATCAAGATTAGTCATTTAACAAGCAAAGTATTAAAGAGTGAACAAGATAACAAATATAAAACATGTTAGTATCAAACATTAAAGTCCATATTAAGTTTACATTATACTTATTCTTACACCATTAGTGTAACCTTTTCACCTTGACATAATAAAATTAGCTAGACATAATCAAAGAAAGAAAAATAAATAAATAAAATAAGAACATAAATAAGATAAGAGTTAACTAAGTAAAGGAAAGGAAATGAAAGGCATAAACTTAATATTAATGAAAGCAAAGCATAAACATTACAAAAAATACAAAGAGAGAATTTGATATCAATGAAAGCAAAGCATAAAAATTACAAAAAATACAAAGAGAGAAAGCAAGAGCATGATCTTGATCTAGAAACTAAGATGCCTAAATACATGGCAAATGCCTCCTTTTATAGGCCAAAATTAGGAACTATTGATTTGATGACTAATTGATGAGTGGGTAGCCAACTCTTGACTTGGTGACAATCCTTATCTTCTCTTGTCTGCCCAAAACGTCATTGATAACGTCAAAACTTTCTCTTGTCTGCCCAAAATTTGACTTGGTGACAATCCTTATCTTCTCTTGTCTGCCCAAAATGTCATTGATAACGTCAAAATTGGATCCACTCGAAAACATGAAAGTTTTAGACAATTGTCTCAGATTTCTTGTGTAAAAACTTCAGCTCATTTAGACTTCTAGAACTCTAGATATGGCCAAAATACTGAACAGTGCTCGGGCTGGAGGACAGATTCGGGCTTCTTTGTTGTTGCTACAATTTGGACTTGAAAATGGCCTTTTCAGATCTTGGGATCCATATGGAAGTTGTAGGCCTATGTCTTACCTTTCCATTCATATAAAGTAGACCTAAATTTGAGATCTATAGCTCCAGATATGACCCAATTACCGAACAGTGTTCCGGTTTGAATTGCACCGACATCTCTTTTCTAATTTTGGTCATCCTTTTGCCCTTGCAATTTAAGTTCTTAAAGTCATCAATCAATCCTTTCATGTATGTGACAGGCCTGGATTTAAAATGAATATTTACCACAAATTAAAGGTATCTTATATTATTAGATATATTATTATAAAACATGCTTTAGTTAAGGAGTTATTGATACTTCAATTGCAAAATGATGATATAAAACCATGATAAAAATGCACTTTTAAGTACTAATCACTCCCAAACATACAACTCTGGTTGGAGAAATCACCCAAATTTTAGTTGGAAGAGTGATAATAACAATGTACAAACTTCACAACCACCGTTTCAAGCACACCACAATTTTCAAAATTCTCATGGATATGCACCTCCTTATGCTCCACCTCCTAGAAGAAATCTTGAGGAAACATTGCATGCATTCATTGAAAAGCAAGAGACAATTAATACTCAACTTACTCAAAACATGACAGATTTTAAAGATACTCTTGCTAAATTGACATCTGCTCTCAGTTTTCAAGAGAAAGGTAAGTTTCCATCTCAACCACAACAATATCCCATGGGGCAATATAATGCAAATGCAAGTAGTTTCGGAAGCCAACACATGGATCAAGTCAAATCAGTCATTACTCTTCGCAGTGGTAAGGTTATTGAAAAAACCTCTCTTGAACCTTATGAGAAAGATGATGAGTCAATCTCTGAGGGTAAGGAAGGAGTTGAATCTGAAAATTGCAAAGAAAAGACTGATTTTCCGCCAGCACTTCCATTTCCTCAAGCCATGACCAAACAAAGGAAAGTCAATCACAACTCTAAAATTTTTGAAACTTTTAAATAGATAAGAATCAATATACCTTTGCTGGATGTTATTAAACAGGTTCCTTCTTATGCTAAATTTTTGAAAGATTTATGCACTGTGAAAAGGAAACTGAATGTGAAAAAGAAAGGCTTTCTAGCCGAACAAGTAAGTGCTATTCTTTAGAACAATAATGCTTTGAAATATAAAAACCCAGATTGTCCTACAATTTCTTGCTTTATTGGAGAGCATAAAATTGAAAGAGCCTTACTTGATCTCGGTGCTAGTGTGAATTTACTTCCATATTCAGTTTTTCAGAGTCTCAATCTAGGTGAGTTAAAACTAACTTCTATAACTCTTTTACTTGCCGATAGATCTATAAAAGTGCCTAGAGGAATAGTCGAAGATGTGTTAGTACAAGTCGATAAATTCATTTATCCTGTGGATTTTGTTATCTTAGACATAGAACTTGTTGAAGCATGTAATTCATTTCCTGTTATTTTAGGACGTCCGTTTCTTGCAACTTCTAATGCATTGATTAATTGTAGGAATGGACTGATGAAGCTATCATTTGGAAACATGACATTGGAGATGAATATTTTCAACATTTACAAGTAACCTGGAGATGATAATGATTTACAAGAAGTAGATCATATTGACAAATTAGTTTATGATCAACTTGAATCTACTTTAAGTAAAAATAAGTTGGATGAATCTGAAGATTTGCAAATGATTTATTCTGAGAAAGAAATTACGGATGAAAAAAGCACCGAAAATATTGATGCGAATGTTTTGTCAATAGTGACAACAAATTCGACATCTAACATCACACCAATCAATGATTACTTTCCTAACGAATCCTTACTTTCTCTTAGTCCAATGCCTTGGTATGATAAAATATCAATTTTCTTGCTTTAGGAGATTTGGCAGCTGATTGTAGTACCCAAGACAAAGAAAATTTTTTTAACAAAGTGAAGAACTTTTATTGTGATGACCCTAACTTATTCAAATATTGTCCTGATCAAATATTTTAAAGATTCATTCCTGACAATGAGGTAAGTAGTGTCATTAAACTTTGTCATTCTAAATCATGTGGAAGTTATTTCTTGTAAAAAAAACAGCTATTAAAATCTTTCAAAATGGATTTTATTGGCCCACCATGTTTAAGGACACGCATGCATTCTGCAAAACTTGTGAAAATTGTCAAAAAGTTGATACTGGTCAAAAAGTTTTGTTTTATAATTCTCAACTCTATGCATTCCCTAGAGAGCTAAGATCAAAATGGAGCAATCCTTATGGGGCCTGTGATATTGAGAATTCAATGAATGACAATGTTTTTAAGGAAAATGGACATCGTTTGAAAGCTTACTTTGATAATTTTCCTAGTAAAAACGAATCAACTGGTTTGAATGATCTTGTAGATAAAGGTTGATTATTTTGTTTTTCTTACATTATTTTTGTGTTTCTTTTGAGTGATTTTTGCTAGTTTCTCTCACCCCGGTCAAATGGCAGACAACGGTACTCCGTGAATTAAGTCAGTTCTTTCAGTTTCCCATAATAATTGATATCTGTGTATATATTTGTGTAATTTTTTAAATCTCTCTTCCAATTCTCATTTGAAAATGGACACTAATCTTGAAAAATTGAAAAAGTATTTTCCCGCTTTGCCTCAGAATGCGATTATAAAAATTTACCATGCTAGATGTGCAAGATTGAGGGGAGAGGGTAGTAGCTAAAAAAAAAAAACTAACTGTGTTTTCTATTTCGTAAAGCATTTGTAAACTTGTTGTTACTATGATGGCAGAGTAAGGAGAACTTTTTATGACTCTTGAAACGCATCTTAGTAATCATTCGTAACAAGGTCTATCATAATACTTCTTGAAATATTCAGATTTACAAACTCTCGCATTGTTATCACTTAATTCTGCTCATATACTTATTTAACATGTATTCTTAAACCTTAATTTACACACACACACTTTAAACATATGATTGTGGGTTACATATTGGATTATTACATTATTTATGTTTTTTTGTTAAAGGTAACAACTAAGGGAAAGGGATGGTAAATAATTAAAAAAAAAACAAAAAAAAAGGGAAAAAAAAAGAAGAAAAAGAAAAAAAAAAGAAAATGATAATAATAAAAGTGTAGATAAGTTTGGTTTCATAGCCTCCCTAACCTAAGCAATTAAGGCCGAAGGGGTGTTTTAACAACTAATACCCTAAAGTCAACTGACTTGGGAGCTATTGGCCCAACGCTTGTTACATGGGTTGAGGAGAAAAGCTTAAGGGAATCAAACATTGCATTATCTACGTATCAGTATCTACGACCCGAGTTACTAAGCTCGTAGGGGTGTCTTAACACCTAATGCCCTAAGACCAACTGGTCTGGGAGTCATTAGCTGAAAGCTCGTTACATGGGTTAAAGATACATGGTGTTTTAAATTATATGTATATATATTAAAAAAAAAAGAAAAAAGAAGAAGACAAAAATAATAATCCCAACCCAAGGGAGTTAACCTTAAACATTAGAACAAAAATTTTGTTTTCTTCCAAGAAAAGCCCTATAATTATGTGTTGATACATTGAGCACAAAAAAAAGGTTTATGAATATATTGTTAAGAGGTATTGAGCAGGTATATAAATTTAATGAGAGTTTGTTTATCTGGATAGATTAATGAAAGTTAAATGATGACTACCTTGCTTTGTGGAATTTGCAAAGTATTTTTCTATTTTAACACTTTGATTACTAGGGACTAGTAATAAGCTAGTTGGGGGGTATGATTGATACTTAAAAGTGTATTTTTATCAAGGTTTTATATCATCATTTTGCACTTGAAGTATCAATAACTCCTTAACTAAAGCATGTTTTATAGTAATATATCTAATAATATAAGATACCTTTAATTTATGGTAAATGTTCATTTTAAATGCAAGCCTATCACATAAATGAAAGGATTGATTGATGAATTTAAGAACTAAAATTAAAAGGACAAAGAGATGGCCAAACTTAGAAAAGAGATGTCGGTGCAATCCAAACCGAACACTGTTCAGTTATTATGTCATATTTGGAGTTGTAGATCTCAAATTTTGGTCTACTTTATATAGATGGAAAGTTAAGACATAGGCCTAAAACTTTTATATGGAGCCCAAGATCTAAAAAGGCCGTTATCAAGTCCAAATTGTAGCAACAACAAAGAAGCCCGAATCTGTCTTCCAGCCCGAGCACTGTTCGGTATTTTGGCCATATCTGGAGTTCTAGAAGTCAAAATGAGCTGAAGTTTTTACATTGCAAGAAATGGACGTCCTAAAATAACAGGAAATGAATTACATGCTTCAACAGGTTCTGTGTCCAAGACAATAAAATCCACAGGATAAATGAATTTATCGACTTGTACTAACACATCTTCAATTATTCCTCTAGGCACTTTTACAGATCTATCGGCAAGTAAAAGAGATATAGAAGTTGGTTTTAACTCACCTAGATTGAGACTTTGAAAAACTGAATATGGAAGTAAATTCACACTAGCTCCAAGATCAAGTAAGGCTCTTTCAATTTTATGCTCTCCAATAAAGCAAGAAATTGTAGGACAACCAGGGTCTTTATATTTCAAAGCATTATTGTTTTGAAGAATAGCACTTACTTGTTCGGCTAGAAAGGCTTTCTTTTTCACATTCAGTTTCCTCTTCACAGTGCATAGATCTTTCAAAAATTTAGCATAGGAAGGAACCTGTTTAATTGCATCCAGCAAAGGTATATTGATCCTTACCTGTTTGAAAATTTCATAAATTTCAGAATTGTGATTGACTTTCCTTTGTTTGGTCATGGCATGAGGAAATGGAAGTGCTGGCAGGGAATCAGTCTTTTCTTTGCAATTTTCAGATTCATCCCCTTCCTTACCCTCAGAGATTGACTCATCATCTTTCTCATAAGGTTCAAGAGAGGGTTTTTCAATAACCTTACCACTGCGCAGAGTAGTGACTGATTTGACTTGATCCATGTGTTGGCTTCCGGAACTACTTGCATTTGCATTGTATTGCCCCTTAGGATTTTGTTGTGGTTGAGATGGAAACTTACCTTTCTCTTGGAAACTGAGAGCAGATGTTAATTTTGCAAGAGTATCTTTAAAATCTGTTATGCTTTGAGCAAGTTGAGTGTTGATTGTCTCTTGCTTTTCAATGAATGCATACAAAGTTTCCTCAAAATTTCTTGTAGGAGGTGGAGCATAAGGAGGTGCATATCCATGAGAATTTTGGAAATTATGGTGTGCTTGAAACTGTGGTTGTGAAGTTTGTGCATTGTTGTTCTCACTCTTCCAATTGAAATTTGGGTGATTTCTCCAACCAGGGTTGTATGTTTGGGAGTATGGGTTGTGGTTGGCCCTTTGGAAACTGTTTAAAGCATGGGCTTGTTCATGGAGACATTCTTTAAAAGAAGGCAAGGTTGGACAATCGTTGGTTGAGTGTTCATTTGTTTCACAGATTTGACACACAATGTTTTCAACAAATTTTAATTGATCTCTCCTTTTCAATTCTAGTCCCTCGACTTTTTTAGGTAAAGATGCAAACTTGGTTTGGAGGTGATGATCTTCCCTAAGGTTATACATACCTCCACTAGATGTATGAGGTTGAGTTTTACTCGGTGCCTCATAAGTACTCGTGGTGTCCTAATTTTGAGTATTTTCAGTTAACAAGTCTAAGTACTTCATTGCTTCATCAGGGTCTTTATCTTCAAAAGTTCCATTGCATATCAATTCAACCATTTGCCTATCTCTAGCTGTTAACCCTTCATAATAATGTAAAACCAATCTCCATGTTTCAAAACCATAATGAGGGCAAGTATTAAGTAAGTCTCGATACCTATCCCAAAAGTCTCGATACCTATCCCATGATGGGGGCAAGTACTAAGCAAGTCTCGATACCTATCCCAATATTGGTAAAATGTTTCTCCTGGTTTTTGAGTGAAAGTAGTGATTTGTCTTTTGAAAGAATTTGTTCTGTGAGATAGGAAAAACTTCTTTAAAGACTGTTGTTGCATTTCATCCTAAGCACAAATGGATCATATTCTCAAATTTTATAGCCATGTTTTAGCTTTATCTTTTAATGAAAAAGGAAAAAGCTTTAATCTGATGGTGTTCATGCTATAATTTGAGTCATTATAGGTGTTACAGACCTCCTCAAATTCCTTTAAATACAAGTATGGATTTTTTAAATATAAGCCATAAAAGGAAGGTAAAAGTTGAATAATGCTTTGCCTAAAATTAAAATGAGATGCATCAGGAGGAAAAAATATGCATAATGGTGCATTTATTCTTGTGGGATTCATGTGGTCTCTAAGTGTTATAACACGATTATTCTCATTATTCTCATTATGAAGTGATTGATTATCTTCTTCGGCTATAGTTTCTAAAAATGATGAGGATACCTTAGAAAGTCTACCACTTAATGTACGTGACCACACTCTCATGCATGTGTAGGAATAGAATAAAAGAAAGAAAAAAATTAAAAAAAAAAGAAACAAAGTTATATACAAGAAAAGTGAAAAGAGAAAATAAAATAAATACTATAATTTGTACAAGAACTTACCTCCCCGGCAACGACGCTAAAAAATTGATACGACTGAAAGATTAATGTTAACGTGATCACATTAGTTATCTTATTTGATTAATGCTAATACTTGTAAATCTTATCAGGTATTCATGATTATAACTTATGTTAACAATAAATCAACTTCCTTTCATAGCTCAGGTGTTAGTTATACCATACAATATGAGCTATGAGAGTGCCAAGTATTTGTTCTACCAAGTGTTATACAATATAAATCTAGATTAGTCATTTAACAAACAAAGTATTAAAGAGTGAATAAGATAACAAATACAAAACTTGTTAGTATCAAACATTAAAGTCCATATTAAGTTTACACTATACTTATTCTTACACCATTAGTGTAACCTTTTCACCTTGACATAATAAACTTAACTAAATATAATGAAAGAAAGAAAAATAAATAAACAAAATAAGAACATAAATAAGATAAAAGTTAACTAAGTAAATGGAAGGAAATGAAAGACATAAACTTGATATTAATGAAAGCAAAGCATAAACATTACAAAAAATACAAAGAGAGAAAGAAACAGCATGATCTTGATCTAGAAACCAAGATGCCTAAATACATGGCAAATGCCTCCTTTTATAGGCCAAAATTGGGAACTATTGATTTGATGACTAATTGATAAGTGGGTGACTAACTCTTGACTTGGTGACAATCCTTATCTTTTGTTGTCTGCCCAAAATATCATTGATAACGTCAAAATTAGAACCATTTGAAAATATAAAAGTTGTAGGAAATTGTCTCAGCTTTTTAGGGTAAAAATTAAAGTCATTTGGACTTCTAGAACTCCAGATATGGGCCAAACACTGAACAATGCTTGGGCTGGAGGATAGATTTGGATTTTTTTGTTGTTGCTATAATTTGGACTTGAAAATGACCTTTTTAAATCTTAGGCTCCATATGAAAGTTGTAGGCCTCTATCTTACCTTTCCATCCATATAAAGGAAATCTAAATATGAGATCTACAGCTTTAGATATGACCCAATTACCGAACAGTGTTCTGATTTGGACTGCACCGGCATCTCTTTTCTAAGTTTGACCATCTTTTTATCCTCTCAATTTCAGTTCTTAAATTAATTAATCAATCCTTTTATTTATGTGATAGGCCTACATTTAAAATGAATATTTACTATAAATTAAAGGTATCTTATATTATTAGATATGTTATTATAAAACATGCTTTAGTTAAAGAGTTATTGATACTTCAAGTGCAAAATGATGATATAAAAACTTGATAAAATACACTTTTAAGTATTAATCAGTCAAATGTATTAAGAGCTATTGACCTAATGCTTGTTACATGAGTTGAGAAGAAAAGCTTAAGCAAATCAAGTATTGCACTATCTATGTATCAGTATCTACAACCCGAGTTATTAAACTTGAAGGAGTATCTCAACACCTAATACCCTAAGACCAACTGGTCTGGAAGTTATTAGCTTAAAGCTCATACATGGGTTAAGGATGCATTGTGTTTTAAGTTATAAGTATAAAAAGAAAAAAAAATAATTTCAACTCAAGGAAGTTAACCTTAAACATTAGAACAAAATATTGTTTTCTTCTAATAAAAAACCCATCATCTATGTTTTCATACATTGAGCATATAAAAAAGAAGGTTTATTAATATCTTATTTTAACAGTATAAAACAGATATATATAAATTTAATGAGAGTTTAAGTAGATAGATTAATGGAAGTTGAATAATGAATGCCTTGCTTTATGGAACTTATAAATTGTTTCTCTAATTTAATGCTTTGATGACTATGGACTAGTAATAAGCTGGTTAGGGGGTGTGATTAGTACTTAAAAGTGTATTTTTATCAAAGTTTTATATCATCACTTTGCATTTGAAGTATCAATAACTCTTTAACTAAAGCATGTTTTATAATAACAAGTATCATAATATAAGATACCTTTAATTTATGGTAAATGCTTATTTTAAATGTAGGTATTCTCACAATTCAAAGGATTGATTGTTGTAATTAACTATTGGAAGTGAAAAGACAAAGAAAAGGCTAAAAAAAAGATGTTGATTCAATTCAAATTCAAGCACTGTTTAGTCATTGGGTCATATTTAGAGTTATAGATCTTGAATTTTAGTTTGGTTTATATGGATGGAAAGATAAAAAAAAAAAAAAAAAGCCTACAACTTTCATGCTTAGGGAAAAACCCAAATCTAACATTTTCAAATTCAAAATTTGGCTACAAAAGAGAAGTCAGAATCTATCTTGCAATCCAGCTCAAACACTGCTTAGAGTTTTACCCATAGCTAGCGTTCTATAAGGTTAAATGATGTAAAAGTTTATGGGTGGAAGGAAAAGAGAATTTCCAACAACTTTCATGAGAAGACCTGCTCATATTCTAATGGTAGAAATTACATTTCATCTAGACAAAAGCTTGACGATTATCCACCATGTCCACCAGCAACACTACTTAGTATTTTAGATATATCTCAAGATGTAGTGCTTCAAATAATCTGACATTTGGTAGGTGAAAGGAAAAGACAATTTCCAACTTTGATGAAGAACACTTTGTCAAATTCTGATTGCATCAATATCATTTCATCCAGCCAAAATGCTTGAGTACTACTGTCCACTATGTCCACTAAATCAATAGTTGGTCATTACATCAATTATCATTTACCAAATAAATAGTTTCAAATTTTAGCCTATAAAAAGAGGGATTTGCCCTTCATTTAGGTATCTAGTTTTTCAGATCAAAATCATGTTCTTGCTCTCTCTCTTTATATTTTTGTAATGCTTAAGTTTTGCTTTCATTAATCTCTTATTCAGACTTTTCATTTCATTTCCTATACTTAGTTAACTTATATCATGTTTATGTTCTTATATTGTTTATTTATGTTTTTCTTCTTTATAATATCTAGCTAAGTTAATTATGTCAAGGTGAAAATGTTTCACTAATGGTATTAGGATAAGTATAATATAAACTCAATATGGACTTCAATGCTTATATCCTAAACAATTTACTATTAACATGTCTTATCTTTTTTATCTTATTAATTCTTAATACTTTACTTGTTAAATGGTTAATCTAGATTTGTGTTATATAAAAACTGGTACATCAAATACTTGATCTTGCATAATCTTCGGCCGACATTGTTATTATGGGAGGAACTTGATTTGTTGTCAATATAAGTTAGCATTATGAATACCTAATAAAATTTATAAGTATGGTGTTACATAAATAAGATAATTAATATGATCATGTTGATAATTTATAAAGATTTTATACTTTACTTATCTCTAATACTATTAGTGGATCCTCTAACATTGACATTTGTTTTTATCATTGTATAATCTTCATATTAATCTTACATCTCAAATTCCTCTTTAACTCATTATCACCACCACCATTATTGTTGTTGTTGTTGTTGTTTATAATTTATATAGTTAACTTCTCTGTGGTTCGACCTCAGTCTTGACGGGTTATTTATTACTTTGACACTCCTGCACTTGGGGGATAAGACATCAACTCTTTGATCGTGTCAAAGACCCTAATGAAACAATAGAGTGCTTGGACTTGCTAGCTAAAAATGCTTAAAATTATAATACTACATGCATTTATAAGGTACCAAGTAAAAATCAACCTCATATATCTAGTGGAGGAATGTACAACCTTAGAAAAGATCATAACCTCCAAACCAAGTTTGCATATTTAGTTAGAAAAGTCAAGGCACTAAAATTAAAAAAGAGTGGTCAATTAAAATATGTTCAAGACATTGTGTGTCAAATCTATGAAACCAGTGAACAATCAACCAATGATTATCCAACTTTGCTTTCTTTTAATAAATACCTCCATGAACAAGCTCATGCTTTCAATAGTTTTCAAAAGCCTAATCATAACCCGTATTTACAAACATATAGTCCTGGTTGGAAAAATCATCCAAATTTCACTTAGAAGAGTGATAACAATAAAACACAAACGTCACAGCTACCATTTCAAGCAAACCATAATTTTTATAATTCTAATAGATACACACCTCCTTATGCTCCCTCTTTTTGAAGAAATCTTGAGGAAACATTATATGTATTCATTGAAAAGCAAGAGGTAATCAACAATCAACTTACTCAAAGCATGACAGATTTTGAAGATACGCTTGTAAAATTTACATTTGCTCTCAGTTTTCAAGAGAAAGGTAAGTTTTCATCTCACCCACTGTAAAATCCCAAGGGGCAAAACAATGCAAATGCAAGTAGTTTCAGAGACCAAGACATAGATTAAGTCAAATCAGTCATTACTCTTTGTAATGGTAAGGTTATTGAAAAACTCATTCTTGAACCTTGTGAGAACGATGATGAGTTAATCTCTGAGGGTAAGGAAATGGTTGAATCTGAACATTACAAAGAAAAGACTGATTTTCTGCCAACACTTCCATTTCCTCATACCATGACCGAACAAAAAAAAGTCAATTACAACTCTGAAATCTTTAAAACTTTCAAACAAGTAAAGATCAATATACCTTTGTTGAATGCTATTAAACAAGTACCTTTTTATGTTAGATTTTGAAAGATTTGTACATTGTGAAGAGAAACTAAATGTGAAAAAGAAAGCTTTTTTAGCTGAACAAGTGTCATTCTTCAAAACAACAATGCTTTGAAATATAAAGTCTCTGGTTGTCCTATAATTTCTTACTTTATTAGAGAACATAAAATTAAAAAAGCTTTACTTGATCTTGGAGTTAGTATGAATTTACTTCCATATTTAGTTTTTCAAAGTCTCAATCTAGGTGAGTTAAAACTAATTTCTATAACTCTTTTATTTGCTAATAGATCTATAAAAGTGCCTAGAGGAATAGTTAAAGATGTGTTATTACAAGTTGATAAATTCATTTATCCTATGAATTTTATTTTCTTGGACACACGACCTGATCAAGCATGTAATTCATTTCCTGTTATTTTAGGACGTCCATTTCTTGCAACTTCTAATCCATTGATTAATTATAGGAATGGACTGATGAAGCTATCATTTGAAAACATGACATTGAAGATGAATATTTTCAACATTTGCAAGCAACATGGAGATAATAATGACTTACAAAAAGTAGATTTTATTAAAGAATTAGTTTATGATCAACTTGAATCTATTTTGATTAAAATTGAGTTTGATGAATCTGATGATTTATAAATGATTTATTCTTAGGAAAAAATCACAGATAAGAAAGGCATAAAAATATTGATGTGGATCTTTTGTCAAGAGTGACAATAGATTCAACATCTGACATCACATCAATTGATGATTACTTTCCTAATGAATCTTTACTTTCTCTTAGTCTAATGCCTTGATTTGCTAATTTGGTCAATTTTCTTGCAACAGGAGATTTGTCAGCTCATTGAAGTATCAAAGATAAAATAAAGATTTTGAATGAAGTGAAGAATTTTTATTGGGATGACTTTTACTTATTCAAAAATTGTCCTAATCAAATATTTCAAAGATGTATTCCTGACAATGAGGTAAGTAGCGTCATTAATTTTTATCATTCTGAGGTATGTAGGGGTCATTTGTCGTTAAAAATAACAACTGTAAAAATCTTACAAAATAGATTTTATTGACCTATTATGTTTAAGGACATGCATGCATTCTGCAAAACTTGTAAAAATTATCAAAAAAATTTTCTTTATAATTCTCAACTCTATTTATTTCCTGAAAAGTTAAGATCAAGATAAAGCAGTCCATTTATTGTGAAACATGTATATCCTTATAGGGCCTTTGATATTAAGAATCCAAAGAATGATAATGTTTTTAAGATAAATAGACATCATTTGAAAGCTTACTTTGATAATGTTTCTAGTGAAAATGAATCCATTAGTTTAATGATCCTGTAGATAAAGGTTGATTATTTTGTTTTTCTCATATTGTTTTTGTGTTTCTTTTTTTGTGTGACTTTTTTTTTTCTAGTCTCTCTCACCCTAGTAAAATGACGGATAACAGTACTCCGTGACTCTTAAGTTAGTTCTTTCAGCTGCCCATAATAAATGATATATGTTTATATATTTGTGCAATTCTTTGCTCTTTCTCCCTCCTTTGAATTTCTTCTTCAATTCTCATTTGAAAATGGACACCATTTTTGAAAAATTAAAAAAGTATTTTCCTGCTTTGTCTCAGAATGTGATTGCAAAAATTTACCATGCTAGGGGTGCAAGATTGAGGTTGTTAATGAATCTTGAAATTCTTGAAGATATTTGTTGGCTAATTGAATTAAAGGTCCGATTATCAGATGAGTCATCCAATTCTTTCATTTCATACATGCCTGGAATAAGTAAAAACACTTTTGCAAAGAAACGTCATGCAAAATGACTAAAAATCTGTCATCGATGTGCCAGATGGACTTATAATGCACAATATCATTATTTAGGAATGGTATCTATAAACCATGAAGATAAAATACAATTCATTAAGGATGACCTGAGTAAAAATTCTTTAGATAATTTTATATTAACATTTGAGACACATCCTAGTGGAGATGTGCATAGTGCAATTCATGATTTATGGCCCCATTTTCTAAAGAACATGATTAACTTAGTCTTAGGAATCTAACTATAAAAAACCTTGTTTGCAGTTTTTAAGAAAACTAAATAAGAAGCATATTCTCAACCCATAATGGGCATCTAAACTGTTCTTGGATGTAAAACCAAAAGAAGATGTGAGCCACAATCACAATTACAATTTAAGCTTTAGTTTGTAAGAACATGTCTTTTGGTTTTATTAATAGCATAATATTTTGTTTTATTATTTCTTATATTTATTTAAGTATGTTTCAAAATTATTAGTGCTCGTTGTTTCAGGTGATGTCTTCTATACTCTATCTTTCTACCTTAGGACATTGAGGAGATTGTCTTGTTTTGGTTGAAGGGAAAGGGTAGTAGTTGATATTAAAAAAAAATTAACTATGTTTTTTATTTCATAAACTATTTGCAACTATTGTTACTAAAATGACAGAGTAAAGAAGTTTTTTTGTTAAAGTGATTCTTAAAACGCATCTTAGTAAATATTTTTAACAAAGTTTATCAGAATACTTCTTAAAATATTAAGGTGTACAAACTCTCGTATTGTTATCACTTAATTCTACTTATATACTTATTTAATAAATATTTTTAAATCTTTATTTTCACACACACATACTTTAACATATAATTCTAGGTTACAGATTGGATTATTATAACACCCCTAAAATTTCTTGCAATTTATCTAGAATTCATGAATTTTTTTAACAAAATTTTTGACAAGATTCCTCCTAATTTAGCCTATTTCGAGTTATCGACAATATCAAAGTTATCGACAATATCAACACTAATCCTTAATAAACCATTTCCATGATTCAATATTTTTATTTTACTAAAACATTTCTTAATCAACAATATTTCACATTCTCTAATAATAATTCCAAATATTATTATTAAACATTAAATATTATTATTAAACAATTCAAATAATAATCATAATTCAAAATATTATTATTAAACATTAAATATTATTATTAAACAATTCAAATAATAATCATAATTCCAAATATTATTATTAAACATTAAATATTATTATTAAACAATTCAAATAATAATCATAATTCAAAATATTATTATTAAACATTAAATATTATTATTAAACAATTCAAATAATAATCATGTTAATTAAAATGAAGAAATACGCTTATCTTAACAATTATACACAAAATCATAAATTATAGATTATTATTATTAAACATTAAATATTATTATTAAACAAACAATAATAACTACATGTTTATATATATAAAATTAGAAAATATTTATATAACAGAATGTAAATTAAATAAGTTAATTTGTTTAAATTCATAAATACGCAACTATATAATCTTTAAAATATAAAAGTTGAATAAGCTAGTCGTGTTTTAATTTTTTTTTGTTAATGTCAATGTTAACGGCTGGAGATCCCAGGGAAAAAAACAGGGTTAAAGGCGTGGTGGGTGGCATACTGGTCGCCATTGGAATGGTCGCCGTCTTTGGCCAGCAAACCGCTGCAGCTGCTAACAGAAATGACAGAAACGGAGGGGGTACGGAACACGAACACTATGGAATTAATGATTTTGATTCATTAAATGAAAATGGAACAATCAAATGCATCTAAAACATTATTATTACAAAAACAATCAATAATATTCGAAGGACGAATCAACGCAATGGCTAATGGCTTCAAGTACTGCTGGCCAACCTCACTTTCAATGGAGGAATTTATTTCCCTAGTGAACTAAAGACTGGCAAAATTTACAATTATATGAAAGCTATAGAACTACTCCCAAGACTTCCCAAGACTGACTGGCTCCAATTTACAGCCATGATCAACTTAGCTGGTAAAATTACATCAGCACAAGTAGCTTGTAGATCCCAGGGGCTGGGAAAGGCAAGAGCGGTGTTCAAAACGCATCTACTTACGCGTTCCTTGTCGCAGTTGTAGATGGTACAGCGTAAGAATTACCAAATTGTGGGCAAGGGACAATCTTTGCCGCTGAAGCACGGACCGACCACTCAACTAAGCACCTTACGAAGTTCATCAACCAATCGTTCTCTGCTTGATGGCTCCACCTGCATTAAATATAATAAAGCATCACCTCTGGACTGGACCACAAAAATAATACTAATGCAACGCAAAGAATGGATGATGATTTTACCTTGCTTAGAAGGGCAGCAAGACCTTGTGGTAGAGCTTTCAAATCTGACTGAGACTCACCAATGTTTGTTAACTGAAACAATACCTTGTGGGCCCGCAACTCCTGTAGCTTTGCTTCGTAATTTCCTGAAACATCCTTCCATGCAAAGAATGCTTCATCATCCATCCAAGCATCTTCTCTCCCTCTTGCAATATCCGAATTCAAGAACCATGTTTTGATCATGTCCATTGCAGATTTATGTAACAGTTGCTCACCTGCTGCATCTATCACATCCTTGATCAGCGAACACTCAGCAATTCTCCTACATAACCTTCTGCAGAAAAAATGGCGTGATCTAGCCCAGTCCACAACTTCTTTTATAACACCCTTTGCCTCCATTCTTAGAGAAGAATCATGAAGCTCGGCGAATTTGGTGGCTACCTGAGTGTAGACCGGCAAAAGCTGCTTTTCACGAGTTTTTATCTGCTGTTGGAGAGAATCGATCATTCCATATGGTGCACTGCTCCTGGTTTCCTGAAGTTTTGCCTTCAAATTGATCAGCTGTTGATCAAGCCTACCCATGCACTCAAGCAGATCCTTTGTCCTGAATTTGATCTCGATCATTCCTTCTGGCTCAAGGACATTACCTTTAGCTGTTCGATCTGCATACATTTCAATGTGATCTGAATTGATCTTACTATCCAGAACAGCCCATGCCCCTCCACGAAGCTCACCCATCATAGGAATGTACACAAAAACAGGTTGTTTGTATGTTCTAAGGTTCTCAACTATGGTTGCGCCTGCCTGGAGAATACCTTCAAAGAGGTCTCTCTGCCCACCAGAAAAACCTCTCCAATTGGCTAAAATGAAAAGTGGTAGCTCTTCTCTATTGAAATCAAATATTGCTTGAGCTGTTTTGGTTGCAGAATCTGGAAACCATACTTGCCCAGCCTGAGGAACAACCGTCTCATGGGAATCAAGCTGTCCTGGGTCAGCAGGCATCACTTTCATAACTGTCTGTGTCTCAACAGCTACTATTCCAACAGGGATTCCTCCAAGCTTTGCTCGTCCAGTCACAACTGTCCTTGCCCAGCCTTCCAATGTCTCAACAAAGCTATCCTTGTCAAAAATACCACCCAGCCACTTCCCATTGCCATCAAAAATACCACAAATAGCAGCCCGTGGATCACATGAGTTTTCTGGGAAGTACTCCACAGGTCTTTCTGGAGAATCTAATGGACTTAAAATGGGAAGCGCACCGCCCACACAAGGAGGAATACAGCTTAGCCACTTCAAGATAGCTGATACCCCTTCAAGATCATCTGAGACAGTTAGATGTACTACCCCGTTGGTTGCCATAATTTTTGGTCCACCAAGTTGCATGTGTGAGCTGTATACCTCGCGACCAAGAAGTTTGTTTAAAGCAGAAAAACCGGTTAAAATAATGGGCTGATCAAGCCTCTGTATGCACCGCATTCCAAGCCGAGTGAGATAAGCACCAATTCCTACCGTTCTGCCAGTCACATAAGTCAAGGTAAAGGTTTCCTTGTATGCTCTAGAATAAGCACTGGCAATGGCCCCACTTCCAGATAAATTCTCTACCCCGAGGCCATCCTCCTTCCCAACAATGGCTTCTATCACCCATCTTGTTTCTCCATTCTCCAGCTTCAATTCATGTGCTATCACTGATGATCCAATCCGAGCATGATCCTCAGGACTTAAATATACATACTGAAAGCCACGATCAGGGAAGGATTCATCTGACCAACCAACTTTAAAGCAGGATTTGACTTCATCAGCAGCCCCAATACGGGCACCTGAGTTCGCTGCCAAATAAATCAGTGGAATTTTCTTATTGCAGGCAAGATCAGTCACTGCAAGAAAGAATGCATCCTCTCTTTGGCCAAAAGACCCCGCTTTGAAGGTCACATCATTTGCTACTACCAAAATTGTCCTTCCCAAGGGGAACTCCGGAGTTCGTATTTCCATGCACCAAGCTACCATACCAAAATCATTGAGCCCAGCTGGACGCTCCAAGGAAACAAGAGGTGTACCCCAGCTACCTTTTTCATCAGCAAATACGAGCTCTGTCACCTTCACAACTTTATCCTTAGGTTTTTTCATACCTGAAAATTGGGATGCCCATATTTGTTCCAAGACTGTCTCAAAAGCCTGAGCGCAAAAGATATACATCAGCAACATAATTTGACTTGTCTTTTATTTTTTAGCTTAAAGAAAATAAGTAACATCTGTTGTTTTCAAGAACAAAATGCAGGACTCACCAATGGAAAATCATAGCAGTAAGTGGTGCTGCTTCTCCTTGCCAACAGACGTTTTCGATCAAGTGATCCCAAAGGTTGATAGTGTGCATTAACTGGTACAAGATGCAGAGGACCCTGCACAGATATTGAATGGTACACTACTTTCTGCTTGCTAGTATGCTCAAGTTCCCGGTATATCTGAAAGTTATATCACCAGACAGTTATTTTTTCAGAAAAAAGAAAATTATATAAATGACTGAAAAGAATTACAGAATCAAGTGGACAAGAATTACAGGAGCAAGTTGGAGAATGAGCCATCCTCACAAGTATCTCAGGTAGGTTTAGATGAAATTTTCTAATATATGGCGGTTCAGTTCAGTTTTTCCTGAAATTCTATGAATTTTAAATTTAAGCCAGGGTCGATTAGGGTCAGCAACCAAAACCCTGGTTATCGTCCCTGGTATGGGCCAATTGAGTATTTCAGAAAAATGGCCTATCCACAATTACCCTTTAAAAATGGCTATTTGAGGCTTGAGCTAAAAAATAACTGAATCAAACCAACCTGAAACCAGTCAGTCAGTTTTTAGCTGGCTCAGTCAGGTCCCATTTGAAAATTCCAGTTTTTGCAAATTCAGTTTCATTGTCTTTTTTTTGGGGGTCTTAACTGACCCAAATGAACAAATGCTCACCCCTAATATGAAATTAACCAAGGGTTTTCTCCTACGAAATGTATGTCCTGAAAAGAAAGGTCATCTTCAGAACACTTGCCAACTGGTATATATACTTACATGCACAGCACAGGTGTGACCAGTCACATTTGTGACAACAATCCTCCATGCACCATTTGCCTGTCCAGATGATGCCATCCAGAGCTTCACTTCCCACTCACAAGCACCCAATCTATGCATTCTCACACCAACAGCCGCATGGATTTCCCTAGCCAGTCCTTCCAAGATTGCCTCTACTGCCACTTCTTCTTGTTCAGCATCTATGTCAAGTTTCCTGTTGACAATATCTCAAACATGAGGACCCGTGCAAAAAGTTTACTAACTTATTGAAATAGAACATAAGACTTAACAAGAGTACAGATAATAATTACTTTGGGTATGGCACAAGATCATCTATTTGTTGCTCACGTAAGATACAAAGGTACATATGAGCATGGTCAGGTTTGACAGTAGCATTATGCACATTAAGCTCCAATTCCTCCAGTGCAGTCACCAAAGACCTCAAAATGCTCCTTGAAGTAAAGGAAACAGTCCATTGGGTACGAGTTGTTTCTATTCCCAGCCCTTGATATGCAGTAAACCCTTCATTCATTGTTGGCTGTCTTACAAGTGTTCTAAGGAACATTCTCCGGATTGGCACTGGCTTGTCTACAACAGTGTACAAATGCCATTGTCGGTCACGCGATAGAGTATAATGTATATCTTCATAGCCTTTAAGCTTGTCCTGGATAAAAACAGATCGTGATAAAATTAAGATCAAAGGATGTGAATTGATCTCTTCTTTCTTTAATTAAAACGAAGGGTCTACAAACAAACCAATTCAAGGTAGATGGATAGGGGAGGTTCTAGGTGACGCAGCAGAGGCTCTTCTGCATAATATAGCTTTTCCACTGACCAGTGAAAGGAATGCCTCATAGGAGCTCGCCCTTCATCTCTCTGTATGATGCAACTAATAACACGAACACCTGCACTGTGTAAACTGGAGCTCACCTCTTGCTCCTTAAGTATTTTGGCTAACTTTTTTATTCTCTCCTGAGCCTGGTCCTCATCACCACTGCAAAGAGTCAGGGGGCAGTGCCAATAAGGAGCTAGGTTAAACAAAGGGTCTCCTCCCTAGGATAATAACTAGAAGAAAATTGTTCCCCACACGTGTGTGTGTGTGTGTGTGTGTGTGTGTGTGTGTGTGTGTGTGTGTGTGTGTGTGTGTGTGTGTGTGTGTGTGTGTGTGTGTGTTTTCCTTTCATGTATTGTAGTAAAGTGTAACTGCTTTGTTCACAAAATAGGACTTGCAATCATCGATGCTATAAATGAATTTAAATCAAACCTGCCAGAATTTAATAAGTTTTTGAATGTTTTTCAAAGCGGAACTAGCCTTTAGATCCTAAATGGAAGGTGTACTATTATTAAAGGATGTATAACAAACTGCTACCAATGCAATATGCATCACATTATGAAAACTGTAGCAGGGAAAACTCAAAACAACCAGTATACCTATCCTGGAGTAGACTCATTGGATTGTTGATGCCCACCAAAGCAATGTGCATCATATTACCAAAGCCAGTTGGTTCTACGGATCCATTTAAAACTACTTCATGAGGATCATGGGTTGTCTCCAGTAATGCAGCATTAATGATAGCTGGCAAAAATTGAAGAGATTTAATAATAACCATAGCTCCCCATTTTTGCTCACGGTGCTTTTCTACTAGTGGTTTATCTTCTTCAAAGCCATTCTTTCTCTCAATGTGTTCTTCCAAGAACTCCCATGAAGCAATAAGACCAGATCTGTGCCACTGCATCCTGACACTCCCCTTCACAAGATAGGGCTGATGGCAGGTAAAAGAATGTTAATTTCAGAAATGGACACTCAGAAGTATAACAGGCAGAAAGTTGTAGAAGTTTGTAATATGGCACCTGGTATAGTCTACGGATGTAAGTTTCTACCACTCGCCTTTGAAGGGTGTGGTCACTATGATCAAACAAACCCACAAGGGCATCCTCAACGGCTAAAGGAGCACTAACAAGATCCTCCATTCGTTCATTAATGGCACTTTTCCTCTTGGGAGTATCCATATTTTCACCATCCTCTGTAAACATCTCCAATTCAGAAAGGCTTCTCGCAATGGTAGAACGAAGTTCACTCAGTTTGGTATGTTCTAGCAGTTGACTAGCCTTTAGTGCAAGCTGCATATACAAAATGTATTAAATATTGATAATGTTCTTACGATGAGAACTGAAAATAGCAAATGACTATTAGTAAATGACATAAGGAGGAAATAAGTCAGAAAAAAAAAAAAATCCTCTTCTTGCAGAAAAGTTAGGACTGATTTTAAAAAATTAAACTGACAACAAATAAAAACAAGAGAGATTTTTTTTTTATATATATATATATATAACACATTCATTCACAATCAAACAGGTCCAGCAGTCAACCTCAGAATAATTTGTATGGTTAAGTTGAGAGAAGCGGATTAGCTTGTCCCTATATGCAGCAGGACTGGGATAAACAAGTTGTTCCATGAGGCGTAGTATTAGCTTATTTTTACTTCTGACACCCTGCAGGCCCATTTAGGAAGATTCAGTTGAAGTTATTTCATAGAAAACAAAAGGAGAGGAGAGGCAATCCATCTAAGCGCATCATAAATGTGATACCTGATGAGAAAGTACAATGTCCACAACCTTCAGTAAATCTTTCTTATATTGAAGTCGAAGACGTTCAATCACATCAGCCTGAAGAAAGATACAAATACCAAAAAACAATTAATGACCTAAAAGATATTAATAAATTAAAGAAAATTTATTGTGGAGTCGCCCACCATGTTCCAGATAATTTTTGCTTGCATGCAAAAAAATTACTAAAATGTAACCTAAAGTAAGGGAGAGGGGACCAAGCTTTGAGTCCACTGAAGTTCAGTGACATAAATCCAACTGTTGTGCCTTACGAATTTAAACCAGGTTTATGCAGACAACAAAAGAAATAGCAAGCAAGAACAAGAAGATCTGTTCAAACAGTTATTAACAAGAACATAGACATTGATGACTTTAAAAGGATAAAGGGAAGAAAAACAAAGAGAATGGATGAAGTTACTGTCTGTTAAATTAGTATGCTCCGCAAGAGGGAGCCACCAATAAAGATGCTTTTAAACATGGAAGGAAGAACAAAACAATACAGAAAAAGCAAAGTAAAATAAGACTGACTCGAATGATTAAAGAAAAGAGGAAAGTAATGACTTAGAGCTTGGAACCAAACAAATAAAAGATCAATCTTGTACTCTAATTGAAGCCATGATGAATATTCAGGAATCAGGATGCTATATATAACATTGATATTACCAATCCCAAGTAATCAGAACAAGATTCTCAACTTATAAGGACCAGTTCCATAGAAAGACTCGTGTTTCATTTGACCACACTAACCTGGATGTTATCACTGAATAACTCTTCAACAGATAAATACTCTTCAAAAAGTGACTGAACAATAACACGGGCATGACTCTCTCTTCCACCTTCATACGACTTCACAAGACTCATCAAAGGTTCAACGAGCCTTTCATGAGCTCCTTTTTCTTTTTCTGAGCAAGAGGATAGATGGACCTGCAGAAATATGTATGCATTCCATGTATATTGAGCACATCAAAGGAGGAGCAAAAAGGGTTTCAAAACAAGGAACCTAGAAAAGGAAATCACCTCAAGCACGCCCTTCAATAATTTGGCAGGGAAATCAATGTTTGAAATTCCCTCAAACTCTCTGAATTTTGCTTCCAACTGAAAAAATTAAACCAACACAAAATCAGATACTAGTGCAAGTTTAGACAAAATGATGAGCATGATATTGGAGATCAAAGCCACATGATAATATTCACCGCAGTTCTAAGATCTTTGGGAAGGCGGGTTGCAAGAACAGCCAAGCACTCTTGCCATTGGAGGAAAGGGAGTTCCGGACTATCAAGACAAACAAGCAAGTTTTGCACCACCTATCAATGTTGTTGTTGAAACATGAACTCGTAAGTAATAGGATTTAATAGAACATGTTTGCAAGCATATGGCATTACAAGCTTACGAATGGATGGCTTAAATGCAACACAAATAAAGATGAGAGAGACTGATGATTCACAATTAGGTTTAAACTCCAAATTGAAATCGCAATATAGTAAAAGAATACTTACTTCGTCAATATTATGATCATAACCAGCAAGAATCATCCGGGCTGCATTAAGACTTGCAGCACATCTCTGATGAACTTTTCCAGAAATTGCAGTTGGAGGGCCCAGAACAGGGAAGCTTCCATGAAAAGGTTCAGCTTTTCGTACAGCTGATGGATCATCAAGATCAAGCCTTGCTATAAGCTCACCAGCCTAGAAGAAAATGCTTTTCTTAATCTCGAATCTCGTAATAAACTAAGCAATTATATTTCCAAAGGGGAACATTATTTACCTGCATTGCTTGACCTTCGGACATTTTGAACTGAATAACCCCAGAAGCAGGTGAAAGAAGAGGCATGCACATCTTCATAACTTCAACCTCAGCATATGGCATGTCTGCATCAACATGACTACCATCTGAAACCAAATACCTCAGCAACTTGCATGGTGTCTCTGCCACTAACTTTGATGGATCATGATCATTCTGTAACAAGCAAGTCCTTCCGTCAATGAGGAGGCGAGTTCCAGCTGCTTCTTCCTCTGCATATATCACATGACTGTTCCCATCCAGCTGTATCAAAATACAAGCAATTGGAGCCATTGAAGAGTTAGAAACATATTAACGAAAAAATTGTCCACAGAGAGTATAGATAACACAAGCAACTGTGCAATATCCACAAGACCATAATTATAGAAATGTTATGGGTGAAAATGAATGCTTGCCTGCATCAATAGACCTCCATCACGTAAAGTATGTATCTCTACTTCAATCTCTGATTCGTTCATCCTCAATCTATAGCTACCAGGCCCCTCTCTAACCATGTCAATCTAGTTTTTCAAAATGTGAATGATGCATGTTATAAGAGCCCATGAGGCAAAAATCTTTAAAAATTCTTAACAGGAAAAAAAAATAGTTATTTCATTTGAGTAGTATAAAATGTATAACAATAACATGTACCGTGTATTTGCTTCCTTCAATGTTCAATGAAACTTGAGAGTTAACAAGAGATATGTGCTGCAAACAGGATCGGCATATGTTGTAAACAAGATCAGCATATGTTAATATTAATAAACACAAAGTGAGTACCAATATAGTTATTCTTGATCAATTTACCTTGGGGGGAATTTGCCCCTTTTGCAGATAACCAATATAATCAGAAACCAGAGCTGCGCTCCTAGCACATGCTTTCTGAAGCAAACAAAATTTGAAACATAGATGCAAGATACAAACATAGCGAAAGCAAGATTTTATGATTCCAGTTTTCATATCAATGGGAAACTACTTACATATAAAGACCCTCCAACAACAGAGAGATACCATGGGAGCCTCTCTGCTCTAACACGCATTGCAATTCTACTGTCCAACCAACCTGTGTGAATTTTATTGTCTCTGTAATCTGAAGCCTATATAGCATTTCAATCTATGTCAGTTTGTTTTTCTGAAGCAACTTTCTTATCAAATTCTGTGAAGAAAGGGATGGTGAGCAGAAATGGATGAAGAGCAGGTGAGGAGTTTACATGTAAAAGATTAATTGTGTAATCAACATTTGTACGGATTTCTCCACGAATTTGAATTTCTTTAAGTCCAAGGACCATATTTGCTATAGCCAAAGCTCTAGATTCCCCAAATGCGAAAACATGTCCTGAGGAAAAGTTTGGCAAACACTCAATGAACTGCACAACACAGAATGTGGACTAAATTGATGGAAAACAATCACTGTTATAACTAGATATACATATCAAGGTAAAGATTACCAATATTTATAACTTCTCCAACAATTTTACAATCATACATGTCAACTCAAAAATGTATTCCAGAGAATTTCCATTAGCAACTCTGTGCAGTTGAAAAGAAATTAAAACTGCTTTCTTTCTGTTTTCAACATGTAAGCTCAAAGAGACCTAAAAATCATCATGGCTAAGTTGGAGTATAAGACATCAGACCTCTTGCAACAGCCAGTTAATTTCATTTGATCGTATAGCAAATAAACAATTAAACTTATAAAAGACAATTTATTGCAGCTACTCATCAACTTGCATCTACTTTATTTATTTTTTTCAGTTGACAGCTGATGCTTACCAAATTGAGAATCTGAGAATTCATGAATGCCTCCTCCAGACTGCAGATGATAATTCAGAACACTTGAGTTAGGAAAACCAAGATTCTGTCAACAGAATTATTTTGAGAAAAATCAAAAGACAATGACAATAAAAACTACCTTAACAGAGAAGTAAGCCCACACATTTGGCTTGCTTTTAAAACTTAGTTCCTGTTACAAGGCCATGTAAGTCAATATGGTTGTATAACAAATTGTTGAGCTTCAAGTATGACTGGTCAGGACCCCATGATACTCACCTGTACTTTTCCGCTTGTAGGCTTAAAACCATCATCCGGATCCTCACTTGTCACACGCACAGCTACACAATGACCTTTTGGCCTTATGGACTCTGCCTTGTCAAAATCAAAAGGGGTGGCAACCAATGAAGTTTTCCTCCATGCATCATAACCTCCACCATATTCCATTCCATAAAATCGCCTTATCTCTAATTAAATGAGAAGTATAAATAACAATTTCAAAAAACATATATTAAATGGCCAAGGAAAGAGGCCTTGGTGAAATTGTGGATCCATTAGTGTCATACCTGAAATTTGCCAGAGAGGAATACCCATCCCCACTGCAACCTGGGCTGCAGGTAGATTTATTTCAGCAATCCACTCAGTGACAGGATGCTCCACCTACATTGAAATTAGTCTAAAGGTCTTTAGAAAAATCCAACATTTGAAATGTGAAACTAGTAGGCCATTTCACTCGTAAGATGAGACTTGTATAAGAACTGAACGGAAATGAGGTAAGAAGCTGCTACCCAATATGCTTTATAAATTTATTATCATCATGAAAGCAAGTCCTTTCAAGAAGATCATTGTAATCCTAAAATGACTTAACCAGAGAGAGGAAAAAATCCCTGCTGCTCTTCAAATGTATTCTTGGATGAAAACATCTTAATGCAACAGAAAGAACAACAAAAAGGTAAAATGACTACATGAAATGACAGTTAATGAGGACCACACCAGGCTAAACTTACATATTAAAAAGCCATCATACCTGTAACCGAGGGTTGAGTTCTAAGAAGTAATATTCGCCAGTGTCCATGCTATACAAATACTCAACAGTGGCTGCTCCCACATAATTCACACATTTCGCTAACCTCCGCGCAGCCTGTTCTAGTTTTTTTACTGTCTCCGGTGGTGCAACAGTAATTGGACCCTCCTCAATTATCTATTTAACAAAGATAAGCATGCAAGACTGTCAGATCTTATAACATGCTCCTTGGAGACAATGCTAAGGCTGATACATTGTATATTATGATGAAGAAGACAAAAATAAGAAACCAAATAGACAGTTATTAAACCAAATTTAAGCTTCGCTCTAAGAAAGGAACTTACTTTCTGGTGCCGCCTCTGAATGCTGCAATCGCGGCTATGCAAAGCTGCTACATTTCCATACTGATCACAAAGTAACTGGACTTCTAAATGTCGACTCTAAGAAACAATTCAAAGTTGTTCACCAGAATAAGATCCCTTTAATAACAGTATGAAAGGACTTTGTTCAAATTAGAAGGCAGTAGATAATCTGACCTGAGAAGCAACCTTCATTATAAATATCGGGGAACCTGGGACTTCACCCTGAACTTGCTTAAACAATGCTCTGACTTCATCATCATTATGAACCTAGAAAATATATGAGCTAGTTCAGTAGGTGATATAAATAACACATGGCAGTGTCCATTCCAAGAGACCTATAGGTAATATGATCAGCCTTGCTTTCTAACCATAGAGGAGTCTGAATGGCGCACAGGGAAAGTTAGAAAGCAATATTCCACAAGTAAATCATTGTCAGAAATCACAATACAGCCATGTGTGAGGCATACCTTTCTTATGCCTTTACCACCACCACCCCATGATGCCTTTATCATCGCAGGGTAACCAACAACTTGACAGCTAGCAATTGCTTCCTCAGTTGTATATACACATGCTTCCCTATATATCTCATCTGGGATGATAACCAAGCAACTTTCTGCAGAAATTTTCACCTGCAAGCCAGAATTGAAGTATCTTAGACGTGGTATGACCCTGAAAAAAAAAAAAACACAGCATGTCTTGCGAGGGATAATTACATGAGAACCACTCCATGGTAGGGTAGGAACATCTGCTGCTTGAGCAATCAAAGATGAGCCAATCTTATCTCCCAGTGCTGCCATTGAAGTTGATGGGGGGCCAAGAAATACAATCCCCTTTGCATCCAGAGCATCTGGAAGTTCAGGGTTCTCAGAAGCATGACCCCAACCAGGCCAAACCGCATCAACATGCGTTATCTCTGCCATCTGGCAAGCACAAATTAAAATTTGGGAAAAAGAACCACAAGGGAATGAGATCTCGTATTTCTTTATTAAAACCAACAAGAATTTGATCGAACAAACCATGGCTAAGCGTGAATAACAGCACATGCCATAGTTGCCAATTAATCTTCTTGATGTTCTAAGATACTTCAAGAAGAGGGACTTCAAGAGACTCTATTTCACATGCCTCATTACTCACCCTTACTGTACAATTCATTTACTAACCAACCTCACCTTTTTAATCCAATTAAAATCAGACTTCGGTAATTTCAGACTTCTTATGAACAAAACTATTTCTGCTAAAAAGTGCCAATTCAGTTGTCTTTATGTACATTGTTGTACTTTTAACTAAAACAACAATATAACTTGAATGCACAAAAATGGATTGAGTTCAGGGTACACACCTCTACAATGAGCTGTACATTGGCGTAGTTATTATTGTTCGTCCCACCAGGAACTTCCACAAACTGATCAGCTATTCGAATATGTTCTGCATTGATTCTCATGTCTTCTGGAGTAGCCATAGCCACCAACAGAAGAGCTTTATCAGTACCAAATGTTTCATAAGCCCATGTCCTAATGCTACGTATAAACTTGACAGCTGCCATTCCATTGTTTGCAATTAGAATACTATGAATTGGCTTCTTCCCTCCAAGGGCATGGCAGAATTGATCCACTAGGGATATTGTAGCGGGGCTCCGTATTGAAGCTACCCCATTTATGTACCCATTTCCACGCCCCACACCCAAGGTTATAGGCGGTCTCCTTTGTGATTCTGACATGCTGCATAGAAGAAATGACGTTACCTGTAGCTCGTGGAATTGATTGATAGTCCGATCACAGAAAGTTGCTCTTATTCACTTCATTTTAATTCTGGAATAAAGCTTTAAATTTTAATTGAGCTAAAACTTTCTTGATAGTATAATCTCTTCAAACATTAATTCACTCTAGGCTCTCTTCAAATTGAATGAACAACAGTTGACAAATCAGAAGAGAGAAAAAAAAATAGTGAATTTGAAAATAAATATGAACGAATGAACCAAACAGCCCAATTATAGTAAGACTATGCTTCCATTCCATTCTGTGTCGGCATGAACACCTGTTCATGTCTAAGCAAGAAAAACTGAACCTAGTTCCCATCACGTTCGAATTCTAGTTATAAGCAACCAAACACGGCCTAATAGTACCCAGTATCACATTCACGGATACAAGATCTTAGAAGCAATGATGACAAACCAAAGATGCTTTAAAAAAAAAACCTCACTAAACCCACAAAAAGTAGATAATTAGAGCCCCCAAATTCACATATCAAACAAAACCACCCATTAAACCCCACTAAGTTGACATTTCTTGTAAACCAAAATAGAACGAGATCATGATATGATTGTATTTCCAGTAAACCTCACCAAGTAGACATTTCAAGCCAAAAACAAGTAACCCAAGTAAGGAAAAACGGAAACAAACCTGGAAGCTGGGATGAAATGAAACTCAATATTCAAGCGTTAAATGAGAGAACGAAAGCAGAGAGAGAATGGGGGGGAGTGAGAGGGAGACACGACGCACGGATGTGATTTTATGCTACTAATCGCGAGACATGTAATGTCATCTTATATCAAGCTATGCGACATCAGACAAATCTTGGAAATAAATTTTTTTAAAAAAAATACAACGTTTGTGTTTGTGTTTTGATAAGAAAGAATATACATAAATAGCATGAGTTTATTAATTGATTAACAGGTGAAGGGGAAACTTGCAGGAGGGGTAGGTTTGAGTTGGAGAGGTAGCCCTTCATAAGTTCCAACGGCATTTTTTAATGCTACTGGGCACGCGTTACCTACCCTTCCTCTCACTATACCATATCCTTTCTCTTATATTCATGTTAGTTCCATCCACCACAGTTCCTCCTCCTCCTCCTCCTTTTCAATGATCATTGAGTTTCTTAATATTTTTCTGGTCCAATCTTACAAGGCCATTAACATCAAAAATATTCACCAATCTTGCTTTTCAATCTTTACTTGAATCCGATTATTATATATCTAGTAAAGGGTTTCGTGTTTTTCTATTTTTAACAACACTCGTTGTATAGAAGAGAAAGAAAGTAGAGTACTTTTTTCGTACTTCTCACTTCCCTCCATAGCATCGTTTAACCTAATAGAAAGAGAGGAATAAGTAAACACGTCCTCTTGGACTGAAGGGATGAGAATTTCTTTTTGGATGGGCTGCCATCTTAATTACGCAGTTTATACGATATTCTTGTTTAAAAATATATTAAAATAATATTATTTTTTATACATTAAAAATTATTTTTAACATCATACCATTAAAACAATTTAAAAATATAAATTTATAAAATATAAATTACACCAGAATTTCAAATAACCTCTTAGCCACGCGTGTGCCCGTGTGTGCGGGTATAGCCTACCGACCCTTTTTATGTTTTATAAAATTATTCTCTCATCTTTAAGACCATAACTAATCTGGGTATGTATCATTTTTGTTGGTAGAATGAAGAGAGAGTCGTTGATGGGGACAGTAAGGTGTGTAGGTGAAGGGTTTGATTGGTGTCATGTTGAATATTAATTTTGCTTGGGGAGGCGGTTCGGTTATGGTTGGCTGTTAGGTCTATCCATGCTACCCTTACCTTTCTTTCTTTCTTTTTATCAGTTTAGATCTCTCTTTTTTCATGGGAATTGTTTGCGGTCATGCAAGGAGCGCGTTCCCGCCTGTTTCATATTTACTAAAATAGCCACATGGTTATGTGCTTTGAGTCAGTACATATATCCTTTAAATAATGGGTTCAGACAGAGGAGGAGAGCTGATGGATGGACAGCTTCACCTTCACTCGTCAGTTTTGTCTTATCACACCACCTCCTTATTTTGGTATTGTTTTTCTTGGATTATTTGTCTTTTATTTTAGTATCAAGTACCCTGCCAAGTCAATTATGAAGAAGAAATCTAATAGAGTTGATCTATGTTGTTACATGTTTTGAGTTGGGTTAAGTATTTCTATTTTTTATAAAAAATTATATATGTAGATTATTTTAATGTATTTTTATAGTTTAAAAATTTATGTGCACATGTTATAAAATAAACTAAAAATTATATATGTTAATAAATAAATAAAAATCATTAATAACATCTAAAAATAAAACTTGAAAAATCGAGAAACAGATATAAATCAAGATAGTTAATCTTGAAAGATAAGACATTTACTTGATCATGTTTGCAAATTAATCAAACCATGATAAAAATAGACAAACATATTAAATTGATTGAATAAAATAAAAAAAATTAATAACATGTAAAACTATATATATTAGAAATATTATTTGAAAATAAATATTTTTTATTTTCACAAACATGATTTATATATGGAAAAGATAAAAACAAAACCATAGATGAATTTTAGAAATATCTCTGAAAATTAAATGCATAACTAAAAAATCATCATTATTTAAAAGATGCTCTCTAAAAAAAAGGGAGGTATTGATGTAAATATATTAAGTTTTTAAAAAAAATCAATTGAAAAAAATTAGAAGAAAAACAAGGTCAAACACTACTAGGCCTGACAAGCCAGACTAGCCTGCTTGGCCCATTTCACCCAGGCTTGTGTGACCAGGCCCTTTTTTATCTATATCTAGGGCCGATGACATGCCGTTCATCTATTTTAAAAACAAAACAACTAACGCGTCGCCTATTTTCTAGATTTTAGCCACTGTGGTGGCTAGAAAATTAGAGCTTGTGTTCTTTTAACCTAAAAATCTATTTTTAACCTGTTTTTAATCTAAAACACCTTAAAAACTATGATAAATTTGTTCATGACTCAAAAAACTAAAAAATCTAAACTCAACCCAAAATCAAAAATCAACCCAAGCTCAAGTCTTTTTTTTTTCCATGAACTTTTAAGGTGCAAAAACACCTAATACAAACTCCCCTCATTAAATGAAACAATTTGACATCAATATCCTCTATTTTGGTGGCCCAAATCAATGTCAACAATAAGTTTCTCTCTACCAGAATCCAACAACCTCTCATTCTCTCCTTTCTCAACTAAAAAACAAAAAATAACAAAAATAAAGCTTTTATATCAAAATAGAATTGGAACAATTTCAAAGGACTGAAATTGTATCATTTGTGTGATTGTTTAAGTTGGAGGACCAAAATATATTTTTTAAACTTGTGGTAGGCTACCCGTGTTTGTTGTGTTTTTCATTTTGATCCGTCCCTTTTTAATCTCACCATTTCATAAGAATGTAAAATCAATTACTCTTTAAAAATGACTATAGCAGGTTGGCCTAATTTTTTTTTAATGTAGAAAAAGATGTTAAAATGGTGCAAGAGTTCCTGAAAAGCATAAAAAAAATTGAGACTCAGGTCATTAAGTTGATTAACTTGATTGTATTTAATAAACTTAGCTAATTTAAATAATATAAATAAAAAAAATGTAATGATAATAAATAAGTGGCTACAAATTTGACAACATATAAGGCATAAAAAAATTAGCATAAGTCTATTTGGGTTAACATGCCAAATCTATGAAGTGGTTATTTTACTAGGGTAATGACACGACCAAATAATTGATGTCTTCTTCCAAGTGTAGAAGTGTCAAAGTAATAAATAACCAAACAAGATCTAGTCGAACCATAGAAAGGTTAACTATATAAATTATAAATAATCATAATAAATAATGATGATGATGATGATGATAATGATGATGATGATGATGATGAGAACTTTGAGACATAAGATTAATGTAATGATTAAACAAGGACAAAATAATTGTCAAGGTTAGAGGATCCATTAATTTATTTCAAACAAGTATAATATGAACTCTTTTTACTATTCAACTGAAAACTACACACAAATAAGGTTCCAATCGGATTATAAATTGTTAAAATAAGTACATTAGTTATCTTATTCGAATAATGCTAATACTTGTTAATATTATTAGGTATTCATGATGCTAACTTATATTAACAACAAATCAAGTTCCTTTCATAGCACAGGTATCGGTTATACCATATGGTTGGACAATAAAATGTCAAGGGTTATATAATATAAATCTATTAACCGTTTTACAAACAAAGTATTAAAAGTGAACAAGATGACAAATACAAAACATATTAGTATCAAACATTAAAGTCTAAATTGAGTTTATACTATACTTATTCTTACACTATTAGTGTAACCTTTTCACCCTGACATGATGATTAGTACTTAAAAGTGTATTTTTATTAAGGTTTTATATCATCATTTTGCACTTGAAGTATCAATAACTCCTTAACTAAAGCATCTTTTATAATAACATATCTAATAATATAAGATACCTTTAATTTATTGTAAATGTTTATTTTAAATGCAAGCTTGCTACAAAAATAAAAGGATTGATTGATGAGTTTAAGAACTGAAATTGAAAGGATAAAGAGATGGTCAAACTTAGAAAAAAGATGTTGGTGTAGTCCAAACTAAAACACTATTCGGTAATTGGGTCATATTTAGAGCTGTAGATCTCAGATTTAGGTTTACTTTATATAGATGGAAAGGTAAGAAATAGGCCTACAACTTTCATATGGAGCCTAAGATTTAAAAAGGTCATTTTCAAGTTCAAATTATAACAACAACAAAGAAGTCTGAATCTATCCTTTAGCCCAAACATTGTTTAGTGTTTGACCCATATCTGGAGTTCTAGAAGTCTAAATGACCTCTATTTTTTTTTCTGGAAAGCTAAGACAATTTTCTATAACTTTCATGTTTCAAGTGGTTCTAGTTCTCACATTATCAATGATATTTTGGGTAGACAAAAAAAGATAAGGATTGTCATCAAGTCAAGAGTTGGCTACTCACTCATCAATTAGTCATCAAATCAATAATTTCCAGTTTTAGCTTATAAAAGTAGGCATTTTCCATGCATTTAGGTATCTTGGTTTCTAGATCAAGATCATGCTCTTGTTTTCTTTCTTTGTATTTTTATAATGCTTAAGTTTTGCTTTCATTAATATCAAGTTTATGTCTTTCAATTCCTTTCCTTTACTTAGTTAACTTTTATCTTATTTATGTTCTTATCTTGTTTATTTATTTTTCTTTCTTTCATTATGTTTAGTTAAGTTTATTATATTAAGGTGAAAAGGTTACACTAATGGTGTAAGAATAAGTATACTGTAAACTTAATATAGACTATAATATTTGAAACTAATATGTTTTGTATTTGTTATCTTGTTCACTCTTTAATACTTTGCTTGTTAAATGACTAATCTAGATTTATATTATATAACACTTGGTACAACAAATACTTGGCACTCTCATAGCTCATACTGTATGGTATAACTGACACCTGAGCTATGAAAGGAACTTGATTTGTTGTTAACATAAGTTATAAGTATGGATGTCTGACAATATTTACAAGTATTAGTATTAATCAAATAAGATAACTAATGTAATCATGTTAACAATTTATAATCTGATTGGAATCTCCTTTTTGTGTGGTTTCCAATTGAATAATAAGAGTTTATACTATACTTGTTTGACATACCATTAGTGGAACCTCTAACCTTGACATTTATTGTTATCATTATTTAATCCTTACGTTAATCTTTCATTTCAAAGTTCTCATTAACTTTTTCTTCTTCTTCTATTATTATTATTATTATTACTACTACTACCACCACCACCACTACTATTACTATTATTATTACTATTACTACTACTAATTATTATTATTATTATTATTATTATTACTACTACTATTGTTGTTGTTGTATTATTGTTATCTATAATTTATATAATTAACCTCCTTGTGGTTCGACCCCGGTCTTACCGGGTTATTAATTACTTCGACACTTCTGCACTTGGAAGAAGACATCAATCTTTTGATCATGTCACATGATAAACTTAACTAAACATAATGAAAGAGTGAAACATAAATAAATAAGATAAGAACATAAATAAGATATAAGTTAACTAAGTAAAGGAAATGAAATGAAAAGTATAAATAAGAGATTTATATAATCAAAACTTAAGCATTACAAAAATATAAAGAGAGTGCAAGAACATGATCTTGATCTGAAAACTAAGATGTCTAAATGCCTGGGAAATACCTTCTTTTATAGACCAAAATTTAGAACTATTGATTTGATGACTAATTATTGAATGGGTGGCCACATCTTGACTTAGTGGCAATCCTTATCTTTTTGTCTAAATAAAATATCATTGCTAATGTTAGAATTTGAATAGATAGTCTTTATGAAAGTTCTAGAAAATTTTCTTAGCTTTTCAATAAAAATTGATGCATTTGAACTTCTAGAACTCGAGAAATGAGTTGAACACTAAACAGTGTCTGGGATGGAGGACAAATTCAGACTTCTCTTTTGATGCTAAGATTTGGACTTTCAAATGGCAAAATTGAGTGTTGGACTCTCATGAATGTTTTAGATCTATATCTTAGCTTTTTAGCCATATAAACCAAACTAAAATCCAAGATCTACAACTTTAGATATAACCCAATGACTGAACAGTGTTCTATTTTGAACTGAACCAGCATCTCTTTTTCAAGCTTAACCTCTCTTTATTTTCTCAATTTCAATAGTTAAACTTATCAATTAATTCTTTTATTTATGTGATAGGCCTACATTTAAGATGAATACTTACCATAAATTACAAGTATCTTATATTTATTAGATATATTATTATAAAACATGCTCTAGTTAAAGAGTTATTGATACTTCAAGTGCAAAATGATAATATAAAACTTTGATAAAAATACACTTTTAAGTACTAAATCAGGTAACCATGTGAAAAGCATATTAAATAAAACTATGAAGTTCAATTATCAAACAATCTAATGTTGAAGAGAAAAACTAAAAAAATAATTAAAAATAATAAAAAAATATAAGTCAACTTTAGTTAACGGACTAACATTGTAACCATAGATAGAGGATTAGGATAATCTCATAAAAAAATTAAAAAAAAAGAAGACAAATTCCTAATAAATCAAATATTGATGGACTAAATTGAAAAAAAAATTAAAAAAACCAAAAAAACCAAAATCAATCTATGTTAATCTTCAAAATATTTAAGCCTCATCATGTGCTTGAAACTAACCCATAGAAGTCAAGCCCTAAAAAATAACCAAAAAAAATTATAAATCATCAAAATATTAAGGGATAAAATTAAAAAAAATACAAAAAAAATCCAAAAGAAAATAGATAATAATTAAAATAATAGGGACCAAATTTGAAATAAAGATAATTTGAAATAAAATGTTAGAGGATGAAATTGAAGATAAAATTCAATTAGGAAAAAGAGAAAAAAAAAACAATCAAAAGAATAAGGACTAAATTTCATATAAAAGTTATATGAAACCAAATGACGAGGGGAAAATTAATGAAAAAAATAAATAAAAAATAATAAAAATTAAAAAATAAAAAATAAAGATTAAATTAAAAAAATAAATCAAATGACACATTCATAATTTGGTAATAGAAAGAGAGAGAAAAGAGGGAGGAGAAGAAAAATATTTATCGGAGTTCAACCACCACGCCATTGTGTACATGCATTGCACATAAAAAAGAGCATGATAAGACTTTTTTAACATTGCCCTGAAAAACAATGTTTGGACATGGGATGACAATACATATATCGCCTACTCACTAACACATATATCACAAATGCTTTCAAAAGACCAAATCGCTCTCATGTCAACTTATTTATTCAAAAAAACAAAAAACCAATTTTGGAATACTAAAATTCCCAAGATGTAAGTTTAACAATTTTTACTTTTAAAAGTAATGTAGTTTTTATAGTATGCTTCTGAAATGTAAAAGATCGATTTTCCCCCGTTTAACCTTTTTTAAAAATTACTTTTTAGGGTAATATAGTCATTACACTGCGTAATTAAACAAAACAAAATATTCAAATTATCCCCAATCAATTTCATAATGACTAATGGACCTTATGAAAAAAATTATTTTAACCCTAATATCAAGTTAATTGATTTTTTGTTGAAAAGGTAAAATGGCAATTATTCTATTATGGTGAATCAATGGCTCTTAGTTTTTTTTTTGGCATTTTTATTAAATTCATTTTAACAGGTTAACTTTGAAATTTCTCAACTTGATTCCATACCTAATTTGAGATTAAAATTAACTTATGTAGGAGTTACTCTAATATAACCTAATCAACTTGATGGGTTCAAAGATAATTCAATCAACCAATAAAAAGAGTGGTTGGACTTTAAATATAAAATTCAAGATGATTTTATTTTTTAATTTTGAGATATCAATATATTGGATTAACTCGGGCTTTGTTGCTTAACTTATTAAATTCACAATCTAAGTGATAGACTTCATCAAGTTTAAGATTTTTTTTATAACTCTTTTTACTTAATTATACGATCATAAAAATAAACTCTTATAAAATCAAGTACAATTTAAATATCAGAATATTTGTTTGAGATTGTGATAACTATATAGAAAACAAGCTGAAATAATTTATAAAGAGAAATTTAAAATCAAACAAATAATGAAGGATGTAATTGAGAAAAGAATGAGAAAAATTAAAGAAAAAAAGTGGAGGGAAATGCAATAAGAAAAAGGAAAAAAAAGTCATTTATTTCACTTTTTAATGAATAGTGAAGAAGATGAGTTGAGTCCCCAATTCTCTTAGATGTATTTTTTGTAATAATTATTTAATTTAAAATTTAGCTTAACTTATATAAACCTCTCTTTTTTAACCCCAACCACATATTTTTAATATTTTATTTATTACCATTTTTTACTCTATCTCAAAGCTATATTCCAAAATATTCATCATGTATCAAATGTGATATTAAAATCTTAACATGTATACGTCAGTCAGCTATAATGTAATTTTCATGTTTAGATGAAAATCCAAAATAAAGACTTCCTTTTCAGATAGAATTCTTATTATATAAAACACTAAAAGGTATGAGTTTTTCACTATAGATGACATTTTTCATACACTAACCAAACACTACGGACATATTATGTATTTTATATAATTTATTTTGACCCTTAAAGTTTTTTTTTTAGACAATTTAATCTTTATTGAAGGCGAATTGTTTTTGATTTCATATGTAATAGCATAATTGGAAAAGAAGGGTCTGAAATGAAAAAAGGCACCAAACATAGGTAACGTGCTAAAAATTTCATGAAAAAAAATACATTTAGGTTCTCAAATTTTAAAAATCACACAAATTATACAATTTAGGTCCATTTAATTTTTTTTTTAAATCAGTTTTGGCACAAAACTTTAATTGTATTATAATTTAGTAATTAGTTAGAGATATGAGAGAAAGAAGGGTTGCTAGATTCAAGTGATAAGAAAGAAAACAATCGCTCAAGGTATTTTTTAACAGCCAAAATGGATAATTTTTTTAGTGTCCACAAGTTCCATGAGATGAGAGGTGTTTGATAGTAGTTGTTTAAAGCCTCAATAATGCTTGAAAAAACAAATACAAATCAAGAAAGATAAATCTAACCTAATTGATTTCAAGTTTTTGAACATTTCTTGGGTATTTTAAGTTTATGAATTAATTTATGGGTGTTTCAAGAGTATTAGTGAGATGTTTTTGAGTTGAAATTACTTGAAAAATAAGATTTTTTAGGCAAAAAAGGCATTGGCAAGATTTTTTAGCCTGACAAGTGGTGGTCAGAATCTAGGCTCTTAGGTAACATGTCACATGTATATTTTTTTTTAAAAAAAATAGGGGATGAGAAGTCATCCTCCCCTGTAAAAAATAAAATAAAATAAATAAAACTAAGCCTAGGTGTGCTGAACTCTTTTTTTTGCCCCTAAAATAAAAAGTATTTGACCTTGAAGGCCCACCTATAAACATGGGCTTTTCCTTGAAATGACTTGAGCATATTGGGCTTCTTTTTTACCCATTATTGTTCTTTATATATATATATAAAGAGAGAAAGTATAAATTTAAGAGAGAAAAATTATTTAACTTAGTTGATATTATAAGCCGGATCAGAGGTTTGACAAGTTAAGTCACAACACTAGAGTTACTATTTCTTTTTTCTTTTTTTTATTTTAATTTTTTTTGATATTTTTTTTAATACTCTTTTCTTAAATTTATGTTTGAGTTAAATCACTCATCTATATTTTTTTTATTTTCTTATTTAATCATTTTTGGATAAAGAGTTTTTTTTAATTATTTTATATGCATTTAATTTTTTTAAGTGATTTTTCTTAATCATTATAATTTTTTTAAATATTTTGTATATATGAACTTGATTTTTGAAAATAAATTTTTTTATTTCTAAATAATATTTATAATATGTGCAACCTCGCATAATTTTTTTTCCTTCTTTTTTATTCAATCAATTTAATATGTGCATCTATTTCTATTATTATTTAATTGAATGAAAAATCATTTGATTCTCTTAAATGATTTTGACATCATCCTCACGTATAGCTAGAGATTTGCTATCTTGGCATGGTTGTATAAACATATATCTTCCATGTTTGAAGGAGGTTCAACATGTTGGGGAATGCTTATTACTTCAACAGGTATGGATTTAGAAATACCATCTAGACTTTAAATGTTTGGTGTTAACACAAATAACAATTATGGTTGTGGGAACATCTTCATGTTGGCAAACTACAGATACCCTGATTACCGTTTATGGTTTTCCAGATTATAGGGGTTACAATTCATCCCCCACTTGGATGCATGTACTACGATGTTATTTTGCAATTATATGCATTTATATTGTGTAATTGTAACTTTACAATAATACAATTAAACTAATATATTTTTAATATTATAGGATGTGCTGGTATAGTATTTGAAAATAATCCAACATATATGTTGACATTTTATTGGAGCAAACTAGACAAATAACATGTTATCTATATTTTTTTTCAATCATCTGTTTAATAAAAATCATTACAATTCATCAAATTATTATTGTTTAATATTTAAAAAATTTATATTCTATAGATCATGTGGACACCTTATTCGAATGAAAGATTACTAGTTGCTTTAGTTGTTTGCACTAGTGGGATAAATATATGGGCATTAGTGATCTGGTTGATATTTTTTAGATGGTCGAGCTACATTGTCCAAACCGGATAATGTGATAGTTTGACTATAAATAACACATTCCAGTAGATATTGACATGAGTGATGCATTACATGCCATAACTCGTCAAGGTAAAAATGATGGTTATCATTGGTTAAGCTAACATGAAGCTTATGTAACATAGTGGGATGCATGTAGGAATGAGACATTTATAGACATGCATCATGTGATTACAGATAAAGAGTATATAATTTGGTACATGAGTATTACAAATTAAGGTCATTACTAGGATATATGCAATACAAGCAATATGTCTAGTAGATTCAAAATCTTATGATTAATCAAATATTTTAATAATTAATATTTGTTAAACATTAGGTTTTATGTATTGATCTTTTAATTTAATATTAATATTTTATTAATATTAGTTTGGTTTCATGCTATGGAAAAGTTGAAAGGTCACATTTTATCTTTGTAATACAAACAAAAAAACAAAAACAAAGTTCACATTGTTGTATCCTAGTAGTTAAATATTTGCCACACTAAACCTAATACATTTGAAGAGAGGTTAACTCTTAATAATGTTGTTGTAGAGGATAAGGTTACTTAGACAAGTGCGTGAGCTAGATCTAATCATACTACTAATGAGTCGGATCATCAAATAGATGACGTTCATGTAGATAAATAGATAAGTTATGTTTATATATTTTAGGATTATTTAAATATTGTATTATTATATTATTTTTTATTTATTTTATATGTATATGTGTTTTTGATGCATTCTTAGCGCTACTTATAACTATGAAATGTGAAAATTTATTGAGTTTAGATATAATTTGTTGATTAGGATTATTATGAATTTTTATATGTTTTTTAAATATGATAAAATTTTGGGTATAGTTTCTGTATAGGAAAAACACTTTCTAAATTTTATTAAAATTATAAAAGTTTTAACTGTCTAAAACTTAAATTAAAAAAAACTATGATTCAAAACATAAAATTTTTCAAAAATAGATAAGAGCTCAAATAGTCTAATATATATCGCAAGTCTAATAAATCAAGTTACATTTTTTAACTTTCTAAATTTAAGGGTAATTTAAATCTTGTTTAAGATTATAGTAGTGGTTACGGTTTAAAGTATTTTTTATTTTTAAATATATCAAGATAATATTTTTTATTTTAAAAAAATTATTTTTAATATTAATGTATTAAAATGATGTAAAAATACTAAAAAAATATTAATTTCAAACAAAATAAAATTTAAATTATTTTAAAAACATGGATTAAAATGCTTTTCTAAAATAGCCCTAAATACTAGGAATCAATATTAAAATTAAAAGATGACATAGGCACCCTTAAATAGTTATCAATCAACATTAGATTCGACGCAGTGCTTGGACCCTCTCTAAGTTGACTTGGCTTTGGATAATGATAGACCAACCCAACACTTGGTGAGTCCCTTTCTTTTGATAGCATCCATGGCTTCCGCTCTTCATTTGCTTCTTTCCCAGCAAGTTTTTAATTGCCATCATAAACACTGCATTTGCGAGGACAGTACAAGTTTCTGAGCCCAAAAGATATCCATCAAAATTTGCAGGTACAACACAGCCAAGGACAACCTTCAATAAAATCAATTTTATTCTATATAGAATAAATAAAAATAGAATTGAGATGCTCACGTGCTAGAAAACCATCTTGAGTCTTCACAGAGTTGAAGTGTTCATTGAACAGTCATTTATATCAATAAAAACTTTCGAATAAAACTGTAAAAAAGGCCTGTAAAATCTTGAGCTGGTAAATTTATATTAGGTAGCACTTTCATGATGGTGTCCAATTCAAAGAGCAGCCCTAAATTGGAGCTTTAGAAGTTTCTCCAAATATAGAAAAGTGATAAAAAAAAAAAACCCTCTTAAACTTATATATTCATCTAATTAAATAAACCAATAATTATTTATATAAATAAAAAAATTATTAATAATAATCAAAAGAAAAATTCAGATAAATTAAGAGATTGATGGAGACAAACATATTTGATCTTGTAAAATAAGATATTTATTCGTTTGTTTTTTATAAATTTTCTTATTAAAATCAATAAAAAATACTAGAAACAAATAAATACAGAACTAAAAATATTATGCAAAACCAAACATATAAGAAATCTTATTTAAGAATAAATATTTTTTTATAAAATAAAGCTCATTTGTATAAAATAAAAGGAATTATTCAAAAATTATATATAAAAAATCATTCTTAAAAAATTTTTATTAAAAAAATTTGTAATTGGATGGTTAATTTAAAAACAATTAAACTTTAACAAAAAGAAAAATAAATCAAAAGAATGAGGGGCAATTGAAAAAAATATATAAACTTTTATTGAATGATAAAATTGAAACTCAACAAAACTTTAACAAAAGACCCAAGAAAAAAAATCAAAAATAAAAAAACAAGGATTGAATTGGAAAAAATAATATATGACAAATTGTAATTCAAGAATTAAATTAAAAATAACTAAAACTATTATAATAGGACAAAGGAAGACAATAAACAATAAAAAAATAAAAAGACTAAAATTGACAAATGTAAAGGAAAAAAGGAGTAAAGATGTATTTTCTCTAAAAAAAAGAACATAATAAAAACAAAAAAAAAAGAAACGATTGTAGGCAAGAAACCAACCACAGTATGTTGACATATGCAGCCTTATAAAAAAAAAACACAATGACATATCTAATAACACAGTGAAAAAATAGGTGTGGCTACTAATTGAGTTTCGCAAGTGTCATCCAAACATCGTGGATGACACTTACTTACTTTTTAATGTGTGAACGTAATGTTACAACATTTTTTTTAAATAAAATAATTATTTTTCAATATAAAAATACCAGAATATCCTTAATGAATGTAAGAGTCACATAAAAAGAAATATCAGAATGTCCTTAATGAATGTAAGAGTCACATAAAAAACCATAGTGAAAATATACAAATGCCTCTAGACACATGCCTTGATTTTTGTCTTTTCTAGAGGTATATAATAATAGTATTTCTATTATATTTAAAACAAAATAAATGTACTCACTCAATAACTATTTTTGTTTTTTAACTTCAAGAATAAATAAATATTTTAATCATTTCAATGTTTTTGAAAAGACTAAAAATCATTGGCTAGCAGGGGAAAAAATTGTTAAATTTAGAATAAAATCATTTGTAAAAATATTAAAAATACTAATATACGACTAATAAACTAATTGTAAAGACCAAAACACCCTTAATATATATATATATATTCAAGGATAAAAGAGTAATTTTATTATACTAATCTATGATTATCTGCACCTACTGCTATATATTTTAGAGTTTTTGTTAATTATAAAATTTATGGTTCACCGATTTAATATGCAGCACGTAAAAGTGGGTTAACGCATAAATGTGAATCATGATTACATTTTTTCCTATCTAGATTTGATTTTTCCTCTCGCTTTAACTTCCAAAAAGATTTATAAAATCACTAAAAATAATAAATTAAAGAAAAATAAAGCATTATGAACTTGAAAAGGCCAAATAAATTTTTTTACAAGTAAAAAAAAAAAAGGTCAAAATCAAATTCAAGAAACCAAAGATTTACCGTGTGACAGAACAAGACCAGAGGAAAGCATCCCATCAAACATGGCAAAAAAATTAAAGAACAGCTTAAATAATAAAAACAACAAAATAAAAGTCACCATGTAATGACATTCTAAACCCACAGGAAAAGAGCTGTGGAAGCAACAGCGCAGCCAATGAGAACCGAAAAGGGTGCAGAGATAGAATATGCCATCCCTTTCGCTGGTGCTTGTGCTGGAACTTCAATAATTACTGGAGCTGCTGCTGAAACCCCATTCTCATCACTGTTCGATGGTGCCGGAGCTGGGGCTGAAGGTTGGTTATTTGTTGGTGGCTCTATAACAGGATACGGTGGAGATTCTGTTGGTGGAGCTGGCTCTGGTACGGAGTATGGAGGGTTAGCTGCTTAAACATTTTCCACAAAATAAAAATGTTTAAGCTGTCGTAAACAATAATGAACAGAGAAAAGAATTTCCCTCACAAAAGAGTTCAAATAATTAAATATTATGGGGCGTGACAATATAATCAGGAGCTTGATGATAATCTCTGCTCTACACTACACCTTATCATCACTTTAAATTCGTTATTTTTTTTTTAATTCATTGTTCATGAAAGGACTTGTTATCTTATTTGTCAAATTAGGAAACATTAAATATCCAATTCCAAATCCCACACCAATCATGTCTTTCTGTTTTACTAGCTGAATACACTCAAAGTAGATCTTTCATATTGTCAATTATCATCAAAACAAAGCAAGATAGAACAATTTCAGATTGAAATGGGGGAAAACATGATCCAAAACTTACGTACCAGGTGCACCGGTAGCAGGCACAGAGACTGCATGCAAAACAAACACGTCATCGAATAGATAAATAATCAATCAAATAAAACTTTCTAAGAAAAACGATCCAGGTATTAGATTACTCACTGCTACATTTACTAAGAGGAGGAGCAGAAACTCCACACTCAGAAGATAAAGCTGCAGCCCTGGTAAGATTCACAGCAACGCCAAAATCTGCACCATGCTTCATTGCAAAACATAAGCACTCAGCATCCTGACTAAGCACTGCTTCAAACCCAGCACAGCAAGAATCAGTGGGCTTCGCCGCTTCGCTACCGTCCGACAAATAGGTTATACAATCCAACATGTCAAATGCCACATTGGTACAATCTGCTGATGGTGACGGTGCTGGTGATTTCCGAGGTGATGATTCATGGTGAGCACAGTTTGCTAGCACAGCCAGTGTGGCCAAAATGCAACCAATGAAGAGACTTCTCTTCATTTTTGCTGTTGTTTCTAGGTTGAGAGTGATCCAAAGAGGCTATAAAAACGAAAATAAGAAAAAGTGTAGGTACCTAGGGTTTGTTACGTTGGTTTATATTTATCACTTTAAATAAATAACTTAAAAATAAATTATATTTAAAAATCTCTATGAATCTCTCTACAGTATTTTAAATTTCGCTTTTATATTGGGATTTTTGTTTTATATTTTCTAAATTTTAACTTCTCATCATTTATTTAAGTAAACTAGTCTACTAACTTTAGAGTTCTTGTACTTTAGATGATTACTCTATTTATATAACATCACAATTATCACCTGAAATATTTAATTTATCTATTTATATATCACAATTATCACCTGAAATATTTAATTTATGCATTCGCATCAATTAATACGTGAATTTTTCAACATTTTTTTTGGCATTGCTAAACAGGATAGTAAAGAGAACAACTCCATTTTTAATTAATTTTTTTTTTCTTGGAGTTTGATATGATTGTATATATGTTTTGGGCTCGATACTCATGCTCATTATACAAGTTAAATTATTACTAATAACTAAAAGAATTGGATCAAAGTAGTTTACATTTATCACTTTAAATAAATAACTTAAAAATAAATTATATTTGAGAATCTTCGTGAATCTCCCTAATAGTAGCTTAGATTCTATTTTTATATTTGGATTTTTGTTTTATACTTTTTAAATTTTAGCTTCTCATCATCTATTTAAGTAAACTAGTGTTCTATTAACTTTAGAGTTCTTGTATCTTTAGATAATTACTCCATCTATATAGCATCATAATTATCACCTGAAACACCTAATCTATGCATTCGCCCCAACTAATGTGTGAAATTTTCTACAATTTTTCCAGAATTGCTAAATATGATAGCAAGGAGAACAACTCCACTTGTAATTTAGTTTTTTTTTTTTGTTGGGACTTTGATATGATTTTATATAGTTTGGGCTCGATACTCATGTTCATTATACAAGTTAAATTATTACTAATAACTAAAAGAATTGGATCAAAGTAGTTTACATTTATCACTTTAAATAAATAACTTAAAAATAAATTATACATGAGAATCTCCATGAATCTCTCAACCTATTTTTTAAATTTCACTTTTATATTGGAATTTTTGTTTTACACTTTTTAAATTTTAACTTCTCATCATTTATTTAAGTAAACTAGTGTTCTAGTAACTTTAGAGTTCTTGTACCATTAGAATATTACTCCCATATAGCATCACAATTATAACTTGAAACACTTTATTTATGCATTCACATCAACTAATGCATGGATTTTTCAACAATTTTTCTAGGATTTCTAAACAGAATAGCAAGGAGAACAACTTCATTTATAATTTAGTTTTTATTTTTGGGAGTTTGATATGATTATATATATGGTTTGGGCTCGATACTCATATTTATTATACAAATTTAATTATTACTAATAAACTAAAAGAAATAGATCAAAGTAGTTTATCTTTATCACTTTAAATAAATGACTTAAAAATAACTTATACATGAGAATCTCCATGAATCTCTCAACTAGTTTTTTAAATTCCACTTTTATATTGAAATTTTTGTTTTACACTTTTTAAATTTTAACTTCTCATTATATATTTAAGTAAACTAGTGTTCTCTCTAGAGTTCTTGTACCTTTAGATGATTACTCCATCCATATAGCATCACAATTATAACCTGAAACACTTTATTTATGCATTCACATCAACTAATGCATGAATTTTTCAACAATTTTTCTAGGATTTCTAAACAGAATAGCAAGGAGAACAACTTCATTTATAATTTAGTTTTTATTTTTGGGAGTTTGATATGATTATATATATGGTTTGGGCTCGATACTCATATTTATTATACAAATTTAATTATTACTAATAAACTAAAAGAAATAGATCAAAGTAGTTTATCTTTATCACTTTAAATAAATGAATTAAAAATAACTTATACATGAGAATCTCCATGAATCTCTCAACCAGTTTTTTAAATTCCGCTTTTATAATGGGATTTTTGTTTTACACCTTTTAAATTGTAACTTCTCATCATCTATTTAAATAAACTAGTGTTCTAATAACTCTAGAGTTCTTGTATTTTTAGATGATTGCTCCATCCATATAGCATCATAATTATTACTTGAAACACTTAATTTATGCATTTGCACCAACTAATGCGTGAATTTTTCAATAATTTTTCTAGGATTGTTAAAGAGGATAGCAAAGAGAATAACTCTATTTGTAATATAGGTTTTTTATTTTTGGAGTTTGATACGATTGTATATATGATTTGGGTTCGATATTCATATTCATTATACAGGTTAAATTATTACTAATAAACTAAAAGAATTGGATCAAAGTAGTTTATATTTATTACTTTAAATAAATAACTTAAAAATCAATTATACATGAGAATCTCCATAAATCTCTCAACATGTTTTTTAAATTCTGCTTTTATATTGGAATTTTTATTCTTTTTAAATTTTAACTTCTCATCATTTATTTAAGTAAACTAGTGTTCTAGTAACTTTATAGTTCTTGTACCTTTAGATTATTACTCCATCCATATAGCATCACAATTATAACCTGAAACACTTCATTTATGCATTCGCACCAACTAATGTGTGAATTTTTTAACAATTTTTCTAGGATTGCTAAACAGGATAGTAAGGAGAACAACTCCATTTGTAATTTAGTATTTTTTTTTTTTTGAGTTTGATATGATTGTATATATGGTTTGGGCTTGATACTCTTATTTATTATACAAGTTTAATTAATACTAATAAACTAAAAGAATTGGATCAAAGTAGTTTATATTTATTACTTTAAATAAATAACTTAAAAATCAATTATACATGAGAATCTCCATAAATCTCTCAACATGTTTTTTAAATTCTGCTTTTATATTGGAATTTTTATTCTTTTTAAATTTTAACTTCTCATCATTTATTTAAGTAAACTAGTGTTCTAGTAACTTTATAGTTCTTGTACCTTTAGATTATTACTCCATCCATATAGCATCACAATTATAACCTGAAACACTTTATTTATGCATTCGCATCAACTAATGCGTGAATTTTTCAACAATTGTTTTAGGATTTCTAAACAGAATAATAAGGAGAACAACTCCAATTTAATTTAGTTTTTATTTTTGGGAGTTTGATATGATTATATATATGGTTTGGGCTCGATACTCATATTTATTATACAAGTTTAATTATTACTAATAAACTAAAAGAAATGGATCAAAGTAGTTTATATTTATCACTTTAAATAAATAACTTAAAAATAACTTATACATGAGAATCTCCATGAATCTCTCAACTAGTTTTTTAAATTCCACTTTTATATTGGAATTTTTGTTTTACACTTTTTAAATTTTAACTTCTCATTATATATTTAAGTAAACTAGTGTTCTAGTAAATGTTCTTGTACCTTTAGATGATTACTCCATCCATATAGCATAATAATTATAACTTGAAACATTTAATTTATGCATTCGCACCAAGTAATGGGTGAATTTTTCAATAATTTTTCTAGGATTGCTAAGCATGATAGCAAGGAGAACAACTCCATTTGTAATTTAGTATTTTTTTTTGGGAGTTTGATACGATTGTATATATGGTTTGGGCTCGATACTCTTGTTTATTATACAAGTTTAATTATTACTAATAAACTAAATGAATTGACTAAAAGTAGTTTATATTTATCACTTTAAATAAATAACTTAAAAATAAATTATACATGAGAATCTCCACGAATCTCTCAACCAGTTTTTTAAATTCTGCTTTTATAATGGGATTTTTGTTTTACACCTTTTAAATTGTAACTTCTCATCATCTATTTAAATAAACTAGTGTTCTAATAACTCTAGAGTTCTTGTATTTTTAGATGATTGCTCCATCCATGTAGCATCATAATTATTACTTGAAACACTTAATTTATGCATTTGCACCAACTAATGCGTGAATTTTTCAATAATTTTTCTAGGATTGTTAAAGAGGATAGCAAAGAGAATAACTCTATTTGTAATATAGGTTTTTTATTTTTGGAGTTTGATACGATTGTATATATGATTTGGGTTCTATATTCATGTTCATTATACAGGTTAAATTATTAGTAATAAATTAAAAGAATTGGATCAAAGTAGCATTTTGATTGTCAAACTTCTTTTTATTTATGATTTTATCCTTCAAAATAATATTAGCATGATTTTTTTTGTTTAAGTTTCTTTCAATTTGCATGATCTCGCATATATAAGAAGTATCAAGGTAAAATTTCAATGACAAATTAAAGTAGAATTTTAGGTTATAGTTAAAAATAATTTATAGTAATAAGGACCAAACTTAAAATAAAAAAAAGTCTCATTTACAATTGTGCACGAGAAACTTCATTTTCATTTATAACAATTTAGTTTATGTGTTTTTTTCCCTCATTTTAGCAATTTATATTTTTGTTAATTTTTTATTTTTTTTTACATTTTAATCCTTGAATGTTGGGAGGAGCTGAGAGAAAGTTGTTAAAAAACATTGAAGGAGAAACAAAATGCTTCAATGATTATATTCTAGTTAGGAAAATGACAGATCTTTATGTTGATAAGTTCTTTTTTTTTTTACTTATTTTTTTTATTTTTTGTTCTTTAAGTGAGTGAGAATAGAATGTTTTAGAGATGGAAATAGGTTTAGTGGTTTTCAAGTGAATTTTTTGCGGTTTGAAGCCTCGAATCTCAATTTTGATGATCAATTTTTTTTTTTCCATCAAGTGACACGTAGGTTGGCATAGTAGTCAACATGTTGAATGTTTATAAAGAGGGCTGCAAAAAACGTCCGCTCTTTCAGAAAAAAACTAGCCAGGTAAGAGGGCCTCACCTTGTTTTTCTTTTTAAAAACAAAATTCATTATTGTTTTCAAATTTAAAATCAATACCCCGTCTATTTTTAAAAAACTTATTACTTTATTTATTTAAAATATTAATTAATATTTTTATTTCTTTCTTTAATTTCAAAAACATTATTGTAGTTTTCTGTAAATTTTCTTGCTCTTATATCTTATATAAATAAGTTTTATTTTCATAATGCATTTATGTTAAAAAAAAAGGTAAAATATTTGCCTGGGCATCTAGTTTTTTTTTTTTACTCAGGATATTAGCTTCTCTTTGAAGTATTTAATTAACATTAACAACCCATTTTCCTTTTCATTTTTCATTTTTAATTATTTTATTTCATATTTTAATTAATACTCGCTCTTTTACTTTTTAAATTATTTAATTTAATAATTTTTGAAATAGTAATTAACTTTTTTAATTGTTTTTTTAATTATTATTATACTTTAAAGAGAATATTGTAATTTTATTTAAATGTTTTCCTATTTTATTTTATATAAAATTTGTATTTTCATGATATTTATAAAACCAAACATCATTTGATTTTAGTACCAAAAATTAACATTTAAGATAAAATAAATAAAAATGTATAAAATAAAAAGGCAGCTCAAGTTAAATATTTGCATTCACGAATATTTTTTATTCTTACTAAGACGATTAGCTTTCCATTTTAATTTTTAAGTAGACAACTTGATCTTTGCTTCGGCAAATTTTCATATAAAAAAATACACAAACCTTTTTTAGTACAAAAATATTAATAAACAGTTGACTTAAAATTGGATTTTTGTATTTAAAAAAAATAAATTGATAATTAAATGGTTTAATAAATGTTAAAAAAAAATTTTAACCATAAAAAAAGATTAAATTAAGAAGTTAACAACTGAATGCAAATTAAGATATCTGATTTCTAGTATGAACCAGCCATATCTTTTATTCACTTATATGTCAACATTTTAAAAAAAAATTAATTCAATATAAGTAAAAATAATTTGTTGATATAATCCCTCATTTCCTCATTAAGCTTTTTTTATTTATCAAAATATCATACATTTTTTTGTTTAGTGTTCTTTATTTAATAAAAACAAGAACAACAATTAGAACAAATATCAAAAGAAATTATTTATTCAATAAAAAATGAAATGAAATAACAATAAAAAAAAATGTCTTTCTAGTTAAAACCCCTTTATTTTATTAACACACTTTCTTTTTCCTAGTATTTGTTTCACTAGAATATTTGTTTTTGAACAATATCTCCTACCAATCATAAAAGCAAGTTCAAATGAAAGAAAAGTACATGTTTTAATAATTTTGACACAATTATATTAAAAACATAAACATAGTATGCATCTCATTCATTGACACTAAGATATTTTGATTATTTTAAGTATTATACTGGATTTCAAATTAAATTAAATTAAATTAAAACTATGATACGATCCAAGCAAGGTCAAATTTGAATTTTGATGTAAAATGTGCAACTATCCAATTTTACGGCAATAGTCATAATTCTCAATT
>NW_011500216.1:106704-107699 GCF_000495115.2 Populus euphratica
GGAGTACTCAAGATAAAAGAAAGTTTTTAAACGAAGTGAATAACTTTTATTGGGATGTTTCTTATTTATTCAAATATTGTCCTGATGAAACATTCAGACTTAACTTGTCGTAAACGAGTTTGTCTTGCGTCACCGTTTCAAAATTCGCTTGCTTTTTGTTGATTTCGTTTCTTGCAGTTTATCTGGATGATGGCACTAGCATGTTCAGTTAGAAAGGCTCTTTCTTTCACATTCAATCTCCTTTTGACTGTGCATAAATCCTTAAGAAACTTTGCATAAGATGGAACTTGTTTAATTGCATCAAGGAGTGGAATATTGACTTTCACTTGTTTGAACAATTCATAGATTTCTGAGTTCATAAGATCTTGTTTAGGTTTCCCTAACCTTTGTGGAAATGGTGCTCTAGGAACAAATTCTAAATCACTCATTTTGACTCCAATTTTTCTTGAATCATCTCCTTTCTCACTCATCTCTTTCTCATTTATCTCACCTTCTTTGTCACTCAAACTCTCATTTGTCACTTATTTTTCTTTCACTTGTTTGTCACTCAAACTCTCACTCTCATGACGAAAATGATGAAAAGCATGAATTTCATGATGGGGAACGTGTGTGACAGACTTGAGAAGGTGGGAAAACATGGAAACGTGGCTGGAACATGTACGCAAGACGTGAGAAAGGTTGGGGTTGAATGGAAATCTAACAATGGCAGAGTAGGGCCGGAAGGTCAAGGTGGGCTGATTATGAGGATTTTGAGCCTCAATTTGATGATATTTGTGATGGTGGTTTTAAGAATGAGACCATAGGCTACCAGGAAGATTCTCCGCAGCGTAGAAATCGAAGGGATTTAATGTACTTTGATGAGGTGCATAGCAAAAGAAAATGCTGATTCAAAGGGCTGAGATAAAGAGATTAGTGTTCCAAAAAAAGAATCAAAGACTCTATCCCGTATTCTAGGGGAGATGAAGCAAGAACTTGATGTGTTATCGGCAACAATC
>NW_011500216.1:108884-138731 GCF_000495115.2 Populus euphratica
TTTGACTTTCCGGGAATTGACGTCTTTGCGTGTGGGTTGCATGACCATGTAATCACGAGGTTCGCATCAAACTAATATGATATGACTTAATAGACATAGGTCCTAAGAATGTTAGAATCGATCTCAACAAAACTTGTTTAACTTAAAAAATATTAAGATGGCATTATTTTAATTTTTAATTTTTAATACTAAGATTACAATATTTAGGATCCATCAAGATGAATCTAAATTAATTTGCCAAACTCGTAATCCAAGATATAAATCTAGCTAGATTTGATAAGTTTATTTTTTAAAATATATTTTTTATTTGATTATAATATATATATATATATATATTTATATATATATATATATATATATAAACGTGTGTAGGAAAGAGATTAAATAAAATTACATAAATAATAATAAAAAATCATGAAGGGTTGTAAAAAAGGAGAGCTTATTACAACTATCTATTAAAAAGAATTGAACATGTTGATGGTGATTTATTGTTCACCTTTTTATTTCAAATTTTCTTTTTTGATTTTTTTTAAATTCTACCTTGCAAATTTATTTATTTTAATTTTATCTTTTAATATTTTATTAACTTTAAATTAATTATTATAATTTATTTTGGTTTGTTTTCTATGAATTATCACAGTCTTAATTTTTCCAACAAATATCCTAACATTTGCTTGATGCTCATTTTTTATCAATCCTATTTTTGTTATTATATTATTAAATAAAAAATAAATTTAAGAAATAAATTTTAAAACCTAATGCATTCTATGATCTAGGTTGTGAGTTTTACAAGTTAAATCATGAAGTCTAGATCAATTTAATATATTATTGTCTTAATATTTTTTTAAAAATATTATTTTAAATTTTTTTAAAGCTAATCTATGTTTTTATTGGTCGTTTTGATTGCTTTTAAACTCTTCATGTAACTATATTATATAAAGTCAATTCCCAAGACATTATAAAAGGAGATAGGTCAACATATTTAAAGGTTGACCCTCTAGGTTGAGGTTAATAACAATACCGAATAGTTTTAAAATTTTAAAATTGTATCTTTCATGTTTTATTTAAATAAATATTTTATGGTTTTTTTTATTAATTTTATCCTTCAATATTTGATAATTTTGAATTAGTACTTATAATTTGATTTAGTTTATTTTTGATAAAGTTATTATAATTTAAAACAAACCTTATGATATTTGATTAATCCTTAATTTTATACGCGTTAATTTTTGTTATTATGTTAAAAAAAGTTGTTAAACCCAATGAAGTCCATGATTTGAGTTGCGGGTTCAGTTAAGCCACGTAGTTCAGGTTGATCAAATATGTTATCATTTTAATATTAAAAAAAATATTATTTTAAGTTTTCTAAAAAACCAAACCATTATTTTAATTTTTTTTAAAAACCAAACCATGTCTTTATTGATCATTTAGGTTATAATTTCACACAATTTAATTTAAAATTTGAGATAATAAAGGAGTTGAGTCGAAAGTTTTTAGAATTAATTAGTAGTGTCGAGTTTTAAAAAAATATCAAAAATTTCCTCACCACCTAGGTATTTATTTTTAGATTCAATTGTTTTTTTTATCTAATTAACCTATGGTGTAGCACCAACCATGAAACTAATTAATATTATAAAAAAATATTTTTTTTTAAAAGAAGTAAAATTTGAATTATGATTAATAAAATAATATTTTAATTAATTTATTATAATGAATTTTAATTAACTTGAATAACTATTATTCAGGTGTCTTTGCCTAACTTGATTTTAAATTAAACTTGATAGGAGTCATTAAACTTGATCGGAGATGACTTGATCGGAGATGACTGAATGTAACCCATTTGATAGGAGTCGTTAAACTTGATCGGAGATGACTGAATGTAACCCACTCGGCCCCCAAGTCCAATCATGACTCGAATAAAGTATGATTTAATTTTAAAAAAATTAAAAATAATATTATTTTAACTTTTTATTCTTAAATATTTAAATGGTAAAATTTTGAATTAGCACGAGTTAATCTATCAAAATAATGGTAAAGTCATGAACTTGATTTAGTCAAATAAGAGTGAGTATAATGTTTTTTTTTTTGCTTTATAATTTTTATTTAATAATTTAATATTATAAAATAAAATTTAAAAAATTATATAAAAAGGAAGATTGATTTGTTAAGAGTATAAAGAAAAAAAAAGTTATAAATAAAATGGTATCTCTGTGAATAATTGTGAATACAGTGATTTCTCGAACCTGTTAGATTCTGTAAGCATGTCGGCAGGCCAGGAGCAGTGGCATTACGAAAATATCTTCAAAATTAGCTATAAGAATATCATCAAAATTCCAGCCCGTGACAAATAAATAACGTTTTATTTTGCAGTCAAAACAATAATGATTTCTTTTTCAATGATATATCATGTCAAGCACTTCCTGCTTGTTGGACCATCGATAATTAAAGGGATTATATACTTCTGGTTATTTTTTAAAATATATATTATTTTAAAATATATTAAAATAATATTTTTTTATTTTTAAAATTAATTTATCAAAAAATATAAAATATATAAAAAATTAATTTTTAATAAAAAAATAAAATACTTTTAAAAATACGAGTTGATTATATTTCAATCACATCATTTATTACAACTAGTCCACTTGTTCACATTTAAAGTCTTAATAAAAATTATTTTTAATGAAAAAGAAGAAGAAAAATAGGGTAGCAATATTAATGAATTTTTTAGCTTAAATAATTTTTTGATAAAAAAAGAAATAATTTGCAAGTGTAATCTTTCTTTTTCTAATTAATCTATTTTTATCAAAAAGATTTTTTTTATCTATGTATTTTATTTAATAAAAATTAAAGGTGATTAGGATAATATCAATAAAAAACTTTATCCTATTAATGTGATTTAGTTTTTGGTATTTATTGGTTACAATGTTTATTTTTTGAAGCAAAAATATTTTAGAATCATAAAAGTAAATTTTAATAAAAGAAATAATTTTTTCATTATTATGCAGCATATTTATTAAAAACTATATGAATACACACTATTGTTTTTAATCTATTTCTTTATGTAATCATGCAATGACAATTAAAATATGGAGAAAATATAAAACAAAAATCTAAGAGAATAGACAACAAATCAGAAAGGGCTATAAAAAAAGTGCTTGATAAAAAAAACACTATAATATTATTCAAAAACTAAGTATAAATTGAATAGTGTTTAATAAAATGAAATTTAATAAATAAAAACAAAAACAATCCATAATGTTCTCAATAAACAAAGGCCGAGAATCTGGGTATGGGTGGCCCAATGAGCTAAGCCCATATAAAGAAAAATTTGCATCCCTTCTTTCCAAACAATTCGCCCCTCCTTTTCTCATCGTTTAAAACAATCTCTCTTTCCATCCGTGACAACACCACCGCCGGTCTCATCACCAATCATTGTCAACCACCACCACGTCAAAAATTGTCCATTCACTAGCAGCATCCACCACTAGTGTTAGCACCTCCAGGTGCCGCCATCAACTTCTTTCCTTACTATAACATCAATCATCATACAAAAAAGAGTCACCGCTAGCAACTGCTCCAAGCACAGATCAACCTCAACTCCTCCTCGTGAACAGTTCAGCTCTCATCCACGGTTGTAGAGGATATGTGGATAGACAAGTTTGTTGTCTTGGCACGTGACTATTAACTTCTTCGCTAGTATAGAAAGAAAGAGGAGAAGAAGCCACTTCAGATCCATCTATTTTCTTTCTTGGACCGGCAACGGTGCTTGAGTCCACTCGTCGGCAATAATGGTGGCATGTTGAACCCATGGCCACCACTTTTTTGTCAAATCAAGCGCCATTCCAAAAGGTCCATCAACGGTGGAAGGTCAACATAAACTGCAAATGCAATTTGAAAATACCATTTAACACGAGTTTGATTTGAATGAACAATTGTGATGAGTTATTGATTTGTTGTGATTAATTTTGAGATTAATTGATAATTTGAGTGTAATGGAGTAATATATTTGGTTGAATATATTTTTTAAAAATTGATTGTGATGGTTTGTTCTAATTTATGATTTATTGTTAAAATTTTAGTTAAGATTTTTGAGAATGCATGGAATTGTTTGTTGACAACTATGAAATTTTAAATTGTTGAGATTATTAATTTGTTTTGATTTGGAATGCTTAATGTTGTGGATTTAAATGCTTAATAATGTTATCTTAAGATGATATTATTTATGATTAGCAATAACTTAATTTTTGAATCTTTACTTTTCTAAATACTTTCAATATGTTAAAAAAAATAAAAAGTATATTTTTAATATAATTGTGTTATTTTTAGCATTTTCAATGTCACCTCAAATTAATTTAAATCTTAAATTTCTTTTCAATGTTTTTAGAATCGATAATTTTTTTATCAAGTGAAAGTTGTCTTTTCGAGCCTTTTTTTTAAATAAAAAAATAAGAAATAAAAAAATATTTAGACAAAAATAAAAAGAAAAAAACAAAGAACTAAAATGAATTTAGGTTGCTTGTTGAACCAAGCAATTAAAAAAAAAGGACAAGATCTCTAACCGATAAATAAATAGTTATAACACACAAAAAAACTCTAATTCCATCTTTACGAGAGCATGTACCAATAAGACACAAAAGTAACAAAATAAAAGACTCGCTCTCTCCCTCACTATTACAAATTGTGTCTAATAAATACATGACCAACAAATAAAATCACCATGATAGCTCCCCACAACTGAAACTCCCAACCAAACACACTTAGCAACAACACCATCTCCTCTCCCTCACAGTCTCCCTCTCATCATCACTAGCAAACGCTTCCGTCCCAACAATTGTCACAATCCCCAACCATTATTGGCCTTTCTTCCTTCTTGATAAACACTCCTAAACTAACCCATCCATCCAAAGCAACGCACTAGACCCACGTGCCAATATTTTTTGTTTATTTTAGCAAATCAAGCATCATTTCAAAAGGTCCAACAACTATTAATGGTCAACATAACCACAAATGTTATTTGAAAAGACCATTAAGCATGGGTTTGATTTGAATGAACAATTGTGATGAGTCATTGATTTTTTGTTATTAATTTTAAATTACTTGATTTCTTATGATTAATTTTGAATTACTTGATTTCTTTTGATTAATTTTGTGATTAATTGATAATTTGATGGTAATGGAGTAATATATTTGGTTGATTATATTTTTAAAAATTGTTTATAATGGTTTGTTCTATTTTTTTTGGATGCACGAATTGTTTGTTGACAATCATGAAATTTTAAATTGTTGAGATTATTAATTTGTTTTGATTTGAAGTGATTAATGATGTAAATTTAAATGTTTGAGAACATTACCTTAAGGTAATACTATTTATAATTGCGATATTGTTATCATATTTCTAGATCTATAAAGACGTCTTTTTGATTGATAAATCTATAGTATTTGAGTATATTTGTGAGTTTAGAGTTAGTAATCAAACTATGATTTTGAAAATAGAGGGAGGATGATTTGCATATGTTTTTTATTGAAAATTTTGGGTCTAACACCTATCCTTTAAACACTAAAAAGAATAATTTGTTTATTTTTAATGTCAAGATTTATAAATTTACATGTAAGATATATTTTCAATATTGAAAACAACAAATTAATCCCATTATAAAAAACTGACCATCTCCTTTCTTTCTTTTTTTATTTATTTTTAATACAAGAAATTAAAAATTTACCCATAGGATGTATTCTCAATATTAAAAAAACAAGTTAAGCCCATATTTAAGTATAAATATCATTTCTCTCTCTCCCTTTTATATTTAAATTTGAGATTAAGAACTTATATGTAATCTATTTTTTTAGTTTTAAATAGACCAGTTTTTTTTTTTTAAAATATAAATTAAAAAACAACAAAAAAATCCTTCTATCAAAACACATTTATGATTTAAATTTCACATGTCTAAGTTTCTCAAAAACAAAAAAATTGCATTTTAATACAAAAAATACGAAAGAAAACAAACACATTGCATGATTTAGCATTTCTTGGAAATACAAAAATAATTAAAAAATAGTTTTTATGTTTTGCATGCATCGTAGGTTTAATATCAAGTTTATTAAAGCTATGAGGACTTGACATAAATTTCAACCAAAAAAAATTGTTTATTATAATATCAAGGATTATAAACTTATACATAAAATGTATTCCGTATATTAAAAAAAAATACAAAAACTATGTTTTGACTCTAGAATTGCTAAATTTAACCTTTAAAACCATGGTCCACTTTACTAGGGTGGACCTACTTTAACTAAAATATAGACCAATGGTTAAAAAAAAAAACACAATCATACCTTTATAATATTTAAATGAATAAACAATATAGCTTACTTTAAATAGGGTGTATTAGGGATGGAATTGTTCTCCTCATACAAAACCAATCCCTTTATCTAAACATTAAAGATTACTAGGGTTCATCGTGATATTAGGTTGAGACTTTAAGCCTTTTTAACTGATAAAGAACAAGAACTCCTTGTTCTTTACACCTATACATAAAAATCCTAATCTAGGAGGATAATTATTGTGACACAATACACGTGTGATAAAATAGCAATTTCTTTAGGACTTTCCCATAGAGTAAGCTTTGTTGTTTGTCTAATTATTGTATTTTATTTTGGTTAGTCTATACATTTCTTATCAACATACATTTTTATACATATTGCTCATATATTTGTATATTAGATATGAAATAATACCTCATGTTTTATATGCTTTAATTTTTTTTAGAGCACACATAAGCTTTTAGATTAGGTAGGGAATTAGAGAACTATTGGTTAGGATTTGGGCTCACGAAACACCCAACTTAGATTTAAGTGTCTACTTGGTAATAGTAAACATGCATGCCTTTACCATTTCTTACAACTCCTCCATACTATTTCTTATAAGGAATGTTACTATGTAGTTTTGAGACTTTTTTTACACCAAGTAAACAAACTATATATGCTTACTTAATGAATAAAACATATCCTTAGAATATATGTTCTATTTGTAAATTGTACCATAAAAAGCCTAATATGTAGCATCTTAAATTCTAGAACTTATATATTGTAAATGGTCACTATATATATATAAGAGTTATTACAAATTGACTAAGGAATATGGATTCCCTTATCAATGTAATAATGACACCAAATGACGAACATTGTATTCCCTAAAGGTTGAGCTTTTATTCAATTTACCTTTTTCTTTTTACAAGCATCTCATATTTATTTGCTTTGCAAACTTGCTTGATTTTCATTTGAAAGTTTGAAATATAAGTCCTCATTTAAAAGTGAACCTATAACTCCAGATCCTAAAAGAAACTGATGGAAAATAAGGAACAAATTCATCAAGAGGTTGAATATTAGAAAAGGATGGCAAGTTGTAAAAAGGACATAACAAGGCTCACCAACTCACTTGAGTTGGCATTAAGGGAAACATATGTAAAAGCCTCAATTACTAAACCAATAATACCATATAACAAGTAATTATGACTCATTTCCATCAATAGAATTCGGGCTTTAATGGAATATCTTTGGAATCTCAATTCATAAGACACTACTTGTGTATTCAACCTACTAGCCTTATAAGGGTACCCCCAGAGGTAGACTTGATTTAAGAAGATATTCCTTGTAACAAGTAGGAAGCTTTGAAGGAAAAAATAACGGCGATTGAGGAGTCTAGTCTATATGAGCCACTAAAACAAGTTGAAATGTGCCTAGTCCCAAATGTTGTATTGCCAAAAGAATTTTGAGTGCCTAAGTTTGTCAAATACATGGAAACTAAATGCTTATTAACTCACTTAAAGATCTACTATAATAAGATGGTAGAAGTTGTCTTTATAGAGATACACCTAGAGATGGCATGAGGTAGCTACTTAAGTGAATCCTTTATTGCTAGCAAAGTAGATGACAGTTTGTTTACTAACACTTTTAAGAAACCCTACTTTAAGTTCCTAATTACGAATACAACTAACACTTTACAGACCTAATGATTATGGTGAAAAGATTGAACAAGCTATCAAAATAAGAAAAATCAAAGGTCCAACTATGACCTTTAAAGTTATGATGGAATATGAATTAAGAATTGGCTTTTGGATTGGTGACATGATCAAAGAGTTCATGTTTTCTTTCAAGTGTAAGAGTGTTGAAGTAGTAAATAACCCGGTAAGATCAAGGTTGAACAATAGGAAGGTTAACTGTATCAACTACAAATAAAAAAAAATAGATAATAACAGAAAAGGAGTTGAAGAGAGCTTTGAGAAGTGAAATTGATGTAAGGATTTAAACAAATATAAAATAATTTTTAAGGTTAGAGGATCCACTAATGGTATTTCAAATAAGTATAATATACACTCCTTTTCTTATTCAATTAGAAATAACACACAAAAAAGGTTCCAATCAAATTACAATTTATTAACATGATTATATTAATTATCTTATTTGAATAATGCCAATACTTGTAAATGTTGTCAAGTATTCATGTTAATAACTTATGTTAATAACAAATCAAGTTTTTTTTAGAGCACAAATGTTGGTTATACCATATAGTTGGCTATGAAATTACCAAGTATTTGTTGTACCAAATATTTTTCAACACAAATCTAAATTAACCATTTAACAAGCAAGGTATTAAGAATTAGTAAGATAATAAATATAAAATATGTTAGTATCAAACATTAAAGTCTATATTGAGTTTATACTATACTTATTCTTACACTATTAGTATAACCTTTACACCTTGACATAATAAATTTAACTGAATATTATGAATAAGAATATTAAACATAGATAAATAAGATAAGAATATAATTATATAACAATAGTAAATGAAATGAAAAGTATAAACAAGAGATTAATGAAATCAAAACTTAAGCATTACAAAAATATAAAGAGAGAGAGCAAGAATATTATCTTGATATAAAAACCAAGATGCCTAAATACATGAAAATACCTCCTTTTATAGACCAAATTTTAGAACTATTGATTTGATGACTAATTGATAAATAGGTGGTCCCCTCTAACGTGACAATAATCCTTATCTTCTTGTCTATAAAAAAAACATCATTGCTAGTATCATAATTTAAACAAATAATTGATTAGTATTTAAAAATACATTTTTATCAAGGTTTTATATCATCATTTTACACTTGAAGTATCAATAACTTCTTAACTAAAGCATGTTTTATAATAACAAGTCTGATACTATAAGATACCTTTAATTTATGGTAAATGTTCATCTTAAATGCAGGTCTATCACATAAATAAAAGAATTGATTGATGAGTTTAAGTACTGAAATTGAAAGGACAAAGAGAAGGCCAAACTCTAAACAGAGATGTTGGTTCAACCTAAACTAGAACACTGTTCGGTCATTGGGTTATATTTAGAGTTGCAGTTCTTGGATTTAAGTTTTCTCTATATGGATGGAAAGCTAAGACACAGGTCTAAAATATTTATAAGGAAGGCAAACCCAATTCTCTTGTTTGGATGTCCAAATCTTAACAACAATAGAGAAGTTCAAATCTACCTTGTAGCCCAGACATTGTTTAATGTTTAGCCATATCTCAACTTCTAGAAGTTCAAATGACCTTAATCTTTTTTTATGGAAAGCTGAGACAATTTCCTAGAACTTTCATGATTTAAGTCTGTTCAAATTCTGATGTTATCAATGATGTTTTATTCAGACAAGAAGATAAGGATTGTCACTAAGTTAAGAGTTAGTCACCCACTCAATAATTAGTCAACAAATCAATAGGTTTCAATTTTAACCTATAAAAAGAGGCATTTTTCATGCATTTAGGCATCTTGGTTTTTAGATCAATATCGTGTTCTTGCTTTCTCTTTATTGTAATGCTTAAGTTTTGCTTATATTAATCTCTTAATAAAAGAGTTTATACTATACTTTTTTTGAAAAACCATTAGTGGATCCTCTAACCTTGACCTTTGTTTTTATTATTATGTAATCGTCACAATAATCTTACAATCTCAAAATTCTCTTTAACTTTTTATTTTTCTTATTACTACTACTATTATTACTATTACTATTGTTATTGTTGTTGTTGTTATTATTAGTATTATCATTTATAATTTATATAGTTAACTTTCTTGTGGTTCGATCCCGGTCTTGCTAGGTTATTTATTACTTTGACATTCCTACATGTGGGAGAAGACATCAATCTTTTGGTCATGTCAATAATCTTCATGAAAGTTATGGCAAATTATCTCAGCTTTCCAACAAAACAAGAATGAGGTCATTTGAACTTCTAGAACTTGAGATATAGGTTAAACACTAAACAGTGTTTGCACTGCTGGATAGATTCCAACTTCTCTGTTGTTATTACAATTTGAACTTGAGAACGGTCCTTTTGAATCTTGAACTTTTCATGAAAGTTTTATGTCTATGTCGTAGCTTTCTATTTATGTAAACCAAACCTAAATCCAAGTTTTATAGCTTTAGTTATGATCCAATAACCAAATTGTTTCCAATTTTAATTCAACTAGCATCTACTTTTTAAGTTTAACCTTTCCTTTGTCTTCTCAATTTCAGTAGTTAAACTAATCAATCAATCCTTTGATTTATATGATAGGGTTGCATTAAAAATGAATATTTACTATAAATTAAAGGTATCTTATATTATCAGATTTGTTATTATAAAACATGTTCTAGTTAATAAGTTATTGATTTTTCAAGTGCAAAATGATGACATAAAACCTTGATAAAAATACACTTTTAATTACTAATCAATTGGAAATATTGTCTAATTGGATCTTGTTGTGTCAATGGCCCTTAAGTGCCTCTTTAAAAAATTAACATGCCTTTCTCACTCAAAGATATTTACCGGCATCTTCTAAACACTAGACATATTACCTCAACTCCATCATATCTCATACAACCACCATTTCCTAGGTGATACAATCTAAATGAGAAATGTGAATATCATGATGGGATTCTCGACCACTCAATTAGAACTTGCTAGAATTTAAAGTCTTAAGTCTAAAAACTTGAGAGTAAAAGACAAGTTTGTGAAGGGTAATGGTATCTACTATATTATCACCAAACCATCTTCAGCATAAAAAGTGATTGAGAAAAAGCTAATAAGACATATATATTGATGCAAAAGTTGACCTTAGAGAGGGTGTTACATTGTCAATCTTTTGTTATATAACTTTGTTATTTTATGTTTACATATGTTTTCTATGTGTGTTTAGATTTCATCATATCTTCTTAATGAAATATGTCTTTTCTTTATCCTTTTATTGTTTTGAAATCAAGAGATATTTTTGTGAAAGTAATATTTAGCATTTTGTTGTTGTTGTTGTTTATGATTGGATAAGTATAATGGTAAAACTGGTCGAAACCTAAAGTGTGCCATACAAAATGTTAAGAGGGCATTCTTACTCTTTTAACCCCCATAATTGATCTCATGGCTCTATTCAAAATATTATGATTAAATAAGTTTTTGTAAAAACAACTTCTTTGCCAAAATAATCTTGAAAATTTGAATTTGCTGTTTGATTTAAAAAATAATATGTTATTTGTTTAAAATAACATTTAGACACCCTTTTTTAAGTTGAAAAACTAATCAGTCAAGAAATTTTTATTGTGAGGTGATCAAAATATTTTGAACCAAGAAATGAAAATAAAAAATGTGCTGATATCCTATGTCTATTAGGCCATATGATAGTTGTATGTATAATCACATGTAGTTAGATTTGCTAGTTAATGATTCATAAAAACATAAGTTTTGAATATTTCACTTGTTCTCCTTCTCATTTTCTTTACTAACATTATTGGCATAATAAAGAAAAAATTGCATCCCTTCTTTTCGAACAATTTACCCTACTCCCTTTTTCTTTGTTGAAAACAATCTCTCTCTTTCATCCATGACATCGTCATTGTTCTCATCACTAGTTGCCATTAAGCACCATCACACCAATGGTTAACTAGTCACTAATAGCGTTAACACCTTCAAATGTTTCCAACAACTTCTTTCCTTATTATAACACTAGCCAACATATACAAAAGAGTCACCAACAGTAGACTCTCCAATCACACATCAACCTAAACTCCTCCTTAAGAACACATAAGGTCTAATCCATTTAAGCAATAACTAAGTCTTTGTGAAGACAAAAATTTGATAAAAAAGAGAAAAATGAAACTTTGTTTATGGATTTTATTTACAGGTGAAATGAACTTTATCGCTAGTGTAAGAGGAAAAAGGAGAAGGAATCACTTCAGACCCACCTAATTTCTTTCTTTAATCAACAATGGCATGTGAGCCTATGCATTGGCAATAATGGTGGCATGTGGAACTCACATGCCACCATTTTTTTGAAAAATCCAACACCATTCCAAATAGCTCAACAACTATTATAGGTCAATGTAAACATCAAATGTTATTTCAAAATACAATTTAGTATAAGTTTAATTTGAATTAACAATTATGATGAATTATTGATTTGTTGTGATTAGTTTTGAATTACAAGATTTCTTATGATTAATTAATAATTTAATGGTAATGGAGTAGTTTATTTACTTGAATATATTTGCAAAAAAATGGTTGTGTTGGCTTGTTCTAATTTATGATTTGTTGTAAAAATTTAAGTTTTTAGGATTTTTGAGAATGTATAAGACTGTTTGTTGATAATTATGAAATTTTAAATTGTTGACATTGTTAATTTGTTTTGATTTGGAGTGATTAATGTTGTGGACTTGAATGCTTGAAAGGATTATCTTGAAGTAATATTGTTTATGATCATGATATTGTTATTAGAGTTTTAGATTTATAAAGATGTTGCCTAGATTGATAAATCTAAAATATTTGAATATATTGTGAGTGTCGTAACATGCATGATGTTGAATGACAAAGCTAGCTCCTGAAAATTAAGGGAGGGCTTTAGGTTTAATTATAATGTTATGATTGTGGGGTTTAGGAGTCATCACTCAGTATTATGATCACCAGAAAATCTAATAATCTATGAGAGTTTAAGTAATCGAAATAGTTATGCAACGGAAAGTCGAATCACCCAGAGTACACTTATTAGTACTTAAAAGTGCATTTTTATCAAAGTTTTATATCATCATTCTGCACTTGAAGTATCAATAACTCCTTATCTAGAGCATGTTTTATCGTAACATATCTTATTATATAAGATACCTTTAATTTATGGTAAAGCATGTTTTATCGTAACATATCTCATTATATAAGATACCTTTAATTTATGGTAAATGTTTATCTTAAATACAAGCCTATTATATAAATCAGAGGATTGATTGATGAGTTTAACTACTGAAATTAAGAAAACAAAGAGAGGGCAAAGCTTAGAAAAGGCATGATGGTTCAGTCCAAACTGGAACATCATTCGGTTATTGGATTATAATTGGAGCTATAGAACTTGGATTTAAGTCTGGTTTATATCTATGAAAAGCTAAGATATAGGCCTAAAACTTTCATAAGGAGTCCAAGATTTAAAAGTGTCATTTTCTAATTCAAATGGTAGCAACAATAGAGAAGTCAAAATCTATCTTGCAACCCAGAGATTGTTTAGTATTCAGCCCATATCTTGAGTTCTAGAAGTTCAAATGCCTTATTCTTGTTTTGTTAGAAAGCTGATACAATTTTTCAGAACTTTCATATAAACTATCTGTTCAAATTATAATGTTAGCAATGATGTTTTTAGCAAATAAGAAGATAAAGAATGTTATCAAGTCAAGAGGTGGTCATCCACTTAACAATTAGTTATAAATCAATAGTTTTGAATTTTAGCCTATAAAAGAAGGTATTTTCCATGCATTTAGGCATATTGATTTTCAGATCAAGATTTTGCTGTTACCTTTTTTTTTGTATTTTATAATGTTCAAGCTTTATTTTATGTTATATTTTCCTTAATATTTTGTTTATGTCTTTCATTTCCTTTATTATACTTATATAATCATATTCTCTTTTTGTTTATCTATATTTCTCTTATTCATAATGTTCAGCTAAGTTCATTATGTCAAGGTGAAAAGGTTTCAATAATGGTATTAAGATAAGTATAACATAAACTTAATATGAACTTCAATGATTATATCCTAAACAACTTGCTATTAACATTTCTTATCATTTTTATCTTATTAATTCTTAATACTTTTCTTGTTAAATGATTAATCTAAATTTGTGTTGTATAACACTTAGTACAACAAATGCTTGACACCTTTATAGCTAACCATATGGTATAACCTACACATGTGCTCTGAAAAAAAACTTGATTTGTTGTTAACATGAGTTAGCATTATGAATTCCTGATAATATTTAAAAGTTTGGTGTAACTTAAATAAGATAATCAATATAATCATGTTAATAAATTATAATCCGGTTGGAACGTTCTTTGTGTGTAGTTTTTGGTTGAATAATAAAAAGAGTTTACATTATACTTATTTGAAATACCATTAGTGAATTCTCTAACCTTGATAATTATTTTGCATTTGTTTAAATCCTTACATCAATATCACATCTCAAAGCTTTCTTCAACACTTTTTCTATTATTATCTATTTTTTTATTTGTAGTTTATACAATTAACCTCCATGTGGTTCAACTCCAATCTTGCTGAGTTATTTATTACTTTGACACTCCTAAACTTAGAAGAAGACATCAACTCTTTGATCGTGTCATACACCCTACCTAAGATAAGCTACATTGCTTGTTAATTGTTTTTTTTAAGTCATGTTTCTATTTGGTCTCGTCAAAAGATTCAAGTAGATCTTTTTTCATAAGAAAGTCTATCTTATTAGATTATATCCTAACTATTCTAAAGTCCATATCTAACATCACATTTATTTCTTAGATATAGTTAGTTCGTAATGTTTTGAATACCAAACTAGTTATTATGAGATTTTTTATATTTTTTTTCAAAACTTAATAGATAATCATAAATTTGTTGCGATATCCATTTCACATTTAAAACATGATTTTATCCTTTTTCATAATTATACATGAAAAATTTTTAGAATTTGCTCATATGTATGAAAACAAAATATCTTTTTTCTTTTTTTAAAAATAAAGAATTTTTAGATTTTTTTGGTAAAAATCATATATTTTGATACCGCGTCCTTATCTTATAAATTAAAAGGTTTCCTTTATATTAAAAATCTAGGCAAAGGAAAGATGAAGAAGCTTGATTAGCCTGGATGAGGTGTTGGTGGCGGCTCACAGTGGAGCTATTGCTAGAGAAGCTGGTGAAGAAGAGGCTTGTTTGAAGTGGCTAGCGCTATTAGAAGAAGAAGTTTGTGTCAAAAAGATTGTTTATGTTGCTAGTGAGAAGATGAAGTGGCAAAGGTGTTGAAATTCACAGTTAAGAAGATGGTTGCAGCGATGACATAGAGAAAAAAAATGTTGAAAATGCTAAAAGAAAGGTATTTTTGCTCATTTTACGGTCTTCTCTCTTGCCCTTTAATGCTTGAAATCCATTTCTATTTATAGATGGAAGAGGACATCTTATCTTTATTAGGGGCCAATCTTGGCCTTGATTCAATCAGGAAGGATCTCAACCATTGACTCTAAGTCATCATCATGAGTTGCTAAATTTAGCTACTAGATGTTAATCGATTTAGCATCTTTAAGGTGGCGTTGTAGCTATTGTAGTGACAATCAACAATATAAAAATTACGCTAAGATGTTGTACAATGTAAGGCCTTCATAGTAGTGTATGATTTATCTAGTTTGGCTAAGAGACAAAGCATTAAATACTCTGAGAAAATGACCACATGAGTAGTTTTTCGGGCATGACATGTTAAAAATGATGAACAATAGCTCGTTAGACGACAAGTCATCCAACATCTCTATGTTTTTTTTTTTTTTTGGTTCATGTTGGTCAAAAGAATGTTATTTTGTACCAAAACAAACAACTTTGGTTAAAAGACAGTTTCATTTAAGTGAAATAGCGTCATTTTGATTTTTATAGGGTTTTAATTAAGGATTTGCATAAAATTAAATTTATGTCTTTAACTTTTTATTTCTTTTAATTGAATTCCTAATTGATCTCAAAAAATTAAATTTATGCCTTCAACTTTTTATTTCTTTAATTGCATCCTTAATTGACCTCAAATTTTTAATTTTATGCGATTTCACCCTTGCCCAACTCCAATACCAATATGAATTTCAGTGCCTTTTTCTTGGTTATAGATTTATACAAATTAACCCTTGATAAACCTTTAAACTTTCAATTTATTTTAATTTGACCCCTGTTTTCAAACAAATTATGTTCTCAAAGTTTAGTATTTTTTTCAAAAGAATCCTTGATTATATATTTCTTCAATTTAACTCTTAATTGATCTTAAACTTTAATTTTCTTGTAATTTTATTCCTGATTTCAATCACTTGACTCCGTAAAAATTATGTTTGGTCATTTAAAATTCAATCTACTTGATTAAGTCTAAATTGGGCTTTCAAACTTAATTTGGCCCATTAAAAGTACAATTAAGTCCTCACACCTAATTAAATATTTTAATTTGACCCAAATTAATTCTTAAAAAAATTAAACTTTTAATTTGATATATAATTAAATCAAATTGCTCTATTAAAAATGTAATTAAGCTTATAGACTTGAAAATTTTTATGCAGATTCATCTAGTAATCCTTTAATATAGTCTTGAATCTGAATTATTTATTTATTCTTGAGTACAATAAGGTATGGTTAGACTCATATCTAAAACCTTATTTAGGCGGTTTTTTTCTACGTTAATCTTTTTATTATTATTGTTTTTATTTTTTTATTTTGAAAGGAAAAAGATAAATTTAGGGGAATAATCTAAAATGGATTATAACAGTGAGTTCAAAGTTAATAGACAAATTGTGATATTCAAAATGAGAGGTAGATGATCTATGTATATTTTTTTATTGAAAATTCTAGCTCCAATGCCTATCATTTAAACACTAAAAAAAATATTTATTTTTAATAATAGGGTTTACAAACTTAAACATAAGATGTGTTTCCAGTATTGAAAAAGGAATATTACACCCATAATAAAAATCTTATCATCTCCTTCCTCTTTGTTTATTTTTAATATAAAAAATTATAAACTTACAATGGATTTCAAATATGAGAAAAGCAAGTTAAGTCCATAATCTCTTTTCTCTATTTCTCTTTTTTATTTAATATTGAGATTGTGACCTTATATATGAGATGCTTTCTCGGTATTAAATAGACTAGTTTTTATTAAAAAAAAATATAAAAAAAATCATTCTATCAAAATTATATTTATTATTTAAATTGCATATGAGCAAGTTTTTTAAAAAAATTATGTTTGCATTTTAATACAAAAAATATAAAGAAAAAAAATACATTTCATGATTTAACATTTCTTGGAAATATATAAAAAATAAAAATATTTTTTTATATTTTGCATACATCATATATTTAATAAAAAATTTATTAAAGTCTTGATTTAAATTTCAACAATACAAAAAATTATTTTTTATTTTAACACCAACTTATACATAAAATGTATAAAATATATTGTGACTCTAGAAAAGTTAGGTTTAACCCATCAAAATATGGTTTGCTATACTGGGGTGAACTTGTTTGAAACAATAAACAAAGTAATAATTAGAAAAAACATAATGATATCTTAATAATATTTAGATAAATATACAATATAATTTATTTTAGATAAGATAGATTAGAAGCAACATTATTCTTTTCATATGCATTTAATTTTCTTATCTAAATTTTAAAAATTAGTTAGATTTCTAATTAAAAACTTCAAAAAAAATTATTAATAAAAAGTTAGAATTCTTTATAATAATTTACGTGTGTAGAAAAGTACATAACAAGAAAAAGAAAAAAGTATAGAGGGAGAACTCAAAGGATGGAGTGAGGAAGCGTGTACGTATGGGTCTTATGGCGAGTAAACGGAAAGAAAGAACAATCAAAGATTCTATAAGGAAAAAAAAAAAAAAAAACACGTAATTATTCGATGCCGTAGTCCTGTCCTGCAATTGGGCAGATTAAATAGTTGTTCAAGTGGGACCCTTCGGAAGAAATTCGCCATTAGCATATAGGTTTCGTAGCATCTTAATAAGAGTTGCTTACCAAATGCTTCACTTGAACAGAATCTATGAGCATCTCTGTCCTTGATATTTTATGCTGTAATTAATTTCAAACTAATCACGGTTTCACTGTACTTTTGCAATATGTATTTTCTCCCTGTGAAGTCAAGATTGCAAACACCAACTAAACAAAATAAAATAATAATTGCGTATGAATTTCCAAATACAAACTAAGTAAAATAAAAATATACTACTAAAAACATTATTTAAATTAAACTTAAATATTAACATTCTAACAATAAATTGATTACTTATAAGTTCATTTAGAAATTGAAGTAAACACCAATATAGTTTAAATAAACTCGAAAAACTTTTAAATTGAAGTATGCTATAAGTTCGCTAAATTTTTTAGCCAATAAATTGAAGTATGCTATAAGTTCGCTAAAAAAGGTTACGGCTTTTAACTATTATTATAATTTTTGAAAAATTATAAATTATAACTTATGAAAATAACAACATGGGGGCTCTGTGATTAATTCTTAAAGAACTACCGAATACTTAAACGTCATAGCCACAATTATGGCTAAATTGTTATTCCCAAACAGGCACTATATGATTACTTAAAAACAGAGTGTAAATAAGAAATCATAAATCATGTTAGAGCCAATTAACAGAAAAGAGTGGGGACATTGATATTCAATTTTGTTTAGAGTTTGTTTTCTATCATGCTAATTTTTACAGTTGCTATTTAAAAAAATTGGTTTAAAAAATTAGTTTTAGTTGTGGTTTATTATATTAAAATATATGTTTGATTAAAATTGTAGTTAAAACTATTATTGAATAAAAAGTTGTTCAAAAATGTTTGGTCAAAATTAGAGTAAAGGTAACATTAAAATGACTAAAAATAACATATATTAATTTTTTATTTTACAATTACATTATTAATAAATTATAATACATCAATGGAACATTACAGTTATATTCGTATTGTTTCATTAAACTAGTTGTAATCTTATCACGAACATAATCTATTTGAAACGACTTCTAATATCCATGGCTTTACAAATATGGAATGAAATTAGTTAAAAAATCAAAATAAAATTAGGATAACGATTAAATTTTGCAAACGCCACATCTTCTCGTAACTTTCTTATAATATAGTTATGCAATGTCATTGATGCTACTATAATTTGAACTTGCATTTTGTAAGGATATACGAACATGATATGCAAAGTTCTCCACCTTTTTTTTTCACACTTTAAATATACATTCTATCACACAATGTATTGATGAGTGTGCATCATTAAATACTTTATCATAACCTTTTGGTTGTCTCTGCCCATAAAAATTTAACAAGTGATATTTTCTATTTTTATTTGGACTTAAATATTTATATTCATTTAAATATTTAGAATCTACTAAACATGTTTCCCACGATACTGAATTTGTAAGTTGTTTTCCAATGAAAGATTAGTCATAATAATGGTTACAAAAACATTATAGTTTCCTCATAAATTAACGTGGATTTATTTATTTTAATGATATTTCATTTCAATGGCTTTAGAAGTTAGATATTGGGATTCTTAATTGCCTAAAAAAAACGTGTCATGAGTGTTGTCTTCCAATCCAGCACAAGCAAATTTGAATTACATATCAAAGCTACATTTAGAGCCTATTAGAGAGTGTGATTACAATTGCTTTTCAAAGTATTTTTTATGCTGAAATGCATCAAAATATATTTTTTTATTTTTTAAAAATTATTTTTGAAATTAGTGTACCAAAACAATCCAAAACATATAAAAAACATTAATTTTTAGCCAAAAAAATTGAATTTTTTTGGAACATGGTTTGCACCATGTTCCCAAATGTTACCTTAACAATTATGTTTTGAGTCAATAGATCTTTTATATTGATAAATTGATTATTTTTTTTAGATACACGAGCACACAAATATGTGTCTTTGACAACTCCTACACGATTCTACATGCAAAAAAAAAAAAAAGATACACCATGTTTTCAATAATTGAAAAAAAAATCCAAATAATTTATATTTACCATCAATAATAAACAAGTATACTAATGTTACCTTGAAATGAGCCATAAATCTTGAATTCATTGTAATTTTCCACGGTGTGTTTCTAAATTCATGGTCTTCTGATTTTATAATATTTACTACAAGCAAATAAATTATTCTTGTAACTTCATTAAAGTATATATTAATAGTTTCACTCAAATGCTGAAATCTTTCATGAACCTTCCTATTTGAAGCATTTAATGCTAATGTATATAGAAATATTGTTGTCTTTTTAATAACACTCATTCTTTTTAAAGCTTTTAAGCCATGTTGTATTTTTAAATCAAAACACAAGCTATGCAATATTGTTGCTTCCATTCTAAACATGTTCACATATAGTTTCCAATGTTTTTGTGAAATTTCATTCAACCATCTCATACTTGTGTTGTATTAAATCATATAAGGGTTGTTTTACATATAATTATTATAATACTTGGAGAGAGCTCAATTATGCATAATATTAGTCTATGACAATCAAACTCTCATCTTTAGAACGATCCACCATCCTTATCAATATTATTGTTGTTATCATTATTATCATCATCATCCGTATCACCAACACCGCCATTGTCATAACTCTACCACCACCACCAGTAACATAATCAACAACACAATTTATTATATCATTATAATCCTGATCAAAGGTATCTTTGAATAGAGCATTAAATCATTTAACTTTCATATCTATAATGACAGATAAATATTCTAGGACATCCATTCATATGGATAAATAAATAAAATGGAAAAGATAGTATTAAATAGGCTAGCTTTTTATTTAATTTAGTTTAATCACTAACAATCCACTCAATAAATCCATTTAATAGAATATTTAAATTTACTTCTAATTACACACACACACACTATTTGTTTCATATAAGATACAAGATTTTACATACTTGATCTAGAACTTATTACTCAAACCACTACTTTAAATTTAAAATACAAATTTTTACTTTAAGATGTCTTATTATTCTGTGTGGATTTAATCACATAAATCATGAATGTTTTGAAAACAAATGTATTTAACAAGGCTTCATTATTATATACAAAAACAATTGGAATCCAAAATCATTAAAAAAAGGAAAATATATAAAATAGTCATGTACTTTCATTTTGTATTAGCCTTGATTAGAAAAAAGCTTAAAAAGGTCTAACATATCACAATTTTATAACATCTCATGGCCTACCACAATAAGATTTCAAAAACGATTTTAAACTATGGTTAACTATGTAGTTTTCCAAATGAGAAGTTAAAATGTAAAACTTGTATCACAATCTGGTTGGATACATTTTAACACTAATGAATATATTCTAACATTGACATTAAGTTTGAAATTGTAAAACTATGTTTTACTATAGCAATAAAAAGTTAATTTAAGAAAACAATACGTGTGAATAAAACCTTTAAAATTGTTACTCTATTTATACAAGAAATGAGGTAAGTATAGTTAATATTTCAAATACTAAATATTAGTTAGATAATTTGTCATACTACTTTTCAAACCTATTCTTCTACCATAAAGATCTCACTTATTTTTCCTTGTACAAAGATAGATAGAGTTGCATTACAAATCATAATACAAATATAATGCACATACAAAAGATTTTCATACTATCACATAATAATACAAGTTAAATATCTTTGAAAGTGATAGTATTAATGACAATTAAAGTACAATCAACACAATGAAAGGTAGATATAGATAGAAAAATTAAAAAGTTAACAAGGAGCTAAATATATAATATTTTAAAGCAATATAAGGATTTAAGTTCAAAGTGATGTATCTCATCCTTAACTCTTCGAGCAAATGCATATTTCTAGTAGAAAACAATAAAATGGTTCATCTAAGCTACTAAAATAAAAATTAACATTTAAATATTATGCAAAACAAAAATCAGCACATTAACTACATAGACTATTTATTCATAATACACATATAAAAAGATTTGTATAACAAATAACCTGGCAAATCATAATATGAATTAAAGAAAACCTTAACTGAAATTTCAATGAATTAAATCTATTACACCTTATAGAACTCCAAACTCAATTGATTTATTCATCCATAATCCAATGCAAAAAAAAAAAACATATACTTATAGAAAACATAGTTACAACACATTACACAATATATCTCATATGTCAAATTTTTAATGAAACACAAACATAGAATAACTTATCCAAATTGCAATGCGTCTCTTGGTCTAAAGCTTTGGAACTCGATCATACATATGTTTTAGTCAATGAAGCTTTCTATTAATATATTTTATTGTTGACTACATCTCTCTCTTGCTTTTTAAGCGAGACAACTTAGTAGTAAACATATATAAGTCATTATCAAAGGTAATTCCATGTATATAATGAAGTTTTTTCATCACCTTGACAATGTGACATCATTTTTTTATCTTACTACTAGTAGTGCTACCACAATGGGCCAAAAGACAATTAACAAGTTTATCCAAATGTGAAAATAATTATTCTTCCATTCTAGATGCCTTTTATTTTTGGTTTACACACTGATATATAGATTGTTATCTAGCTTTTCTTTTGTCATTACTACATGTATTCTTATTATTAGTAACATTACATTCAATAACCATGTTACTCACAATATCTTCAAAATTAGAAATGGAATCCTTATCAAAATCACCATTTCGTTATAAATTAGCATCATGATCAACATTGATATTTCTCAAGCTAACATCCAAACTGTCATCACCATACAACATTCCTAATGAGAGAATCCAAACATACTATCTAGTAGCAATTAAGTTGCTGAATATTATATCAAATTCTTCATATAAACTTGGCTCAATTCTAGTATGCCTAAACTTTTTTGGCTTCTATGTATTCTTATATATAAAATATTTAATATAATTAATGAAACTTAATCAATTTATGTATTACAAAAATTAGACCAATAAAAGTGAAAAGATAAAGTTCTTAAAAAATAACCTGGATTTTAGCCTTTCAACACCCACCATTAGCTAAAATAATTTTCCATTCACTACTCCAACCAACACCATTTTCAAAAATTAACGTTTTTCATGTCCTCCAATTCTTTTTGTAACCATCATATTTGTTCTTAAGTTGTGCCTTGGTGAAAGTATAATCAGTCTATTTTTAGAAGACAATCATAAAAAATTTCAACCAATTTTATCAAAATGAACTTTAATACAAAAATCACAAAAAGTATGTAACATTTTCTTAATCCAGTAAGCTTTATCTTGAATTTCAAACCTTTCAAGGCAAAGACTATTTAAAAAGATGTTAGACATGCTTTGGGCCTGGAAAGACAGGTTGTGTCTAACCAAAAATAAAAAGATAAGGAGCATGTGATCTTGGAAAGCCAAGGCCACATGTCTAGATTTCTTTTCTTTTTTTTCCCCCCCTTAAATTGGTAGAGGATATGTTGTCCACTCTAAATTTTTTATGGATCGAATGACAAGTTGTCCGTTTATGTAGACAATATGTCATCTTCTAGTCCATATTACATCCAGCTTTGGAGGTTGAAAAGTTAATATATAAGTTTTTGGACTCTAAAAATCTTTTCTTTTTTCATCTTACCTGAAAAATATCTAAAAAATATCTTAGGGATCTCATTAAACTCATTTTTAACCCCAAAACTATTACAACCTAAATCTCAGGTCTATAATCGGCCATGCAAGAATAGTGTCGTAAGGACACCACTACTACGCTAAGTCTCAGAACATACATATCATAAAAAATAAATTACACAATATTTTGTAATCTCACAAATATTCCTCAAAAATAATAAAATCATTCAAAATTCAAAATACTTATTGCATTAAAGATTATTACATTAAAGAAAATCTAATCTTTGAAATAAAAATATAAACTTGATGAAAACAATATAATAGTGGAGCATCTAAGACATCAAGTCAAAGATTAAAAGGAAAGCCTCGCAGAAAAGCAAGACATATTGACCAAAACTGAAGAAGTAGGGACACTCAACCAAGTCTTCTTATTAACAAAACTAATAACTTGAAATAATATTAAAATTAAAGGGTGAGTTCAACTTATTCAGTAAGGAAATAAGATTTAACATACATATTAGATATTAATAGTTTGCAAGTTGATATATCTTGATATAAATATATATATTAAGCATATTAATATAATGTAGTGGAGTACATGTCGAAGATTAGATGACACCAAAGGTGATCATTGTGGGAAGATCAATCGCCACAAGCTGATATCTCTTTCTCACCAACTAGGTATACAGAATATCATATGCACATAAAATAATTACTCTTCATTATTATAGAGTTATTGACAAGTATACGGATATCAAGGTATAATAAATACATGTATAATTATAAAACATTGTATATCATATCAAATAGAATTTAGTTCAATAAAATACGAATGCAAATTCAAGAATAGATTAGTACTTAAAAAATAAAATACGAGTGCAAATTCAAGAATAGATTAGTACTTAAAAAATAAAGCAACATATGTAAATATTCAAGAAATTAAGTAGTTTTACTCATCATATAATTAACATACATATTTATTTATATTACATGTATATTAAAGATTATCTCACTCACCTAGAAAATGAAAGCAAAAGATAAACAAATGCAGAACCAGAGACTATTGAAAATCATTAGAATGAACATTAACCGAACCTATAATGGATACAAAAAACACTAAAAAATAACTTAAAGTAAATCATAAGAGATTAAAAAATTTAAACATGAAGAACACAACATAAATATGAAGTCGAACTGATTCACCCGATCGATCTTGAACATAACCCAAACTGATCGAACCTAATAGACCCGATAAAAATCTATTATTGGGTCAATCTATCAACCAAAATGATAAGTCAATTAGTCATTATCACTAGCTAACCGATCGACCATTTTAGACCAACCGGTTGACTGTCAGCAATTATCGAACTGATTTAAAACAACTAGTCAACTGGTTTGACTGTTAGTAATCTGATTTAAAACAACTAGTAAGCTGGTAGCAACTAGTCAACTGGTTTGACTGTTAGTAACTAGCCAATCGATCAACTGGTTTAAAACAACTAATCAAGCAATAACAACTAGTTGGTTGGTCAACTGATTTAACTAATCGGTTGATCGATTGATCATGATTTCCAAAATCTCAATCTACCAATCTTCAAAACTGTAAATTACATAATAACACAATCTGTTCTGTAACAACCTATGATTCTAGTCATCTAATTAGTTTGTTTAAAGCCAACTAAGATCCTAAAACATCAATTCAATCTCCTAAATTATTCTATCATCAAAACAATATAAAAACCCTAAACACATCCTAAAACCTTCCATAATCAATACTTAATAAAAAATAACAAAAGAGGGAAATTAGTTGCTTTTTTTTTAAATTTTTTTGAACCAAAAACTTAAATTCAAAACTAAAATCTTTTGTAAACAAGGGAGGAAAGTTACAGCAGTGCGGTGAAAAGAGGAAAAGAGAAAACAATTCTCTTAAAAACTTTTTCTTTAAATACCTAAGTTGGTTAGATTGGGTTTGAGATGAACTTTTAAGTTTAAGTTGAACTAAGAATATGACTTATAAAAACACCCAAGCTCCAACTCATCTCTTAAAACAAATATATTGATACAAAGATATGTCTTTTTCATGATTGGAGTTTGCCGAACCAATCTCCTTTTTTATTTTTTTATTTTAAGTAACTTTCTCTTTTTGCTCTCAATATTTAGTAATCCAAACATGAAAAAAAAAAGCTTAGGACTAAAATGTAAAATCCATAAATTTTAGAGACCAAAATAAAGTTTTTCATGCATTTTCAAAATTGATCTTATTTGGTTTTGTTTTTATTTTCTTAACTTGTTTTTTCATGAAAAAATAAAATTTTATTTTACAAAATCAATATCCAATTCAGCGTAGAAATATTTTTCGACCCTCGCATTATTAATGGCGACTGATTGTGGAAGAACATGATTATTCATGCTCCATTCAATTCAAACATTTTGGTCTTTGTTTAATCATATACCATCCAACCATTGCGATTGAAACAATAATTGCTAGGGGTTCCATACATCAACTCGCACTCTACAGACTAGCTAGCTAGTCACGAATTATTACTGTTTACATACGCAAATTTCCCTGATTAGGCAACTCACGCATCCCACTCGATGAAGGTGGTACCATTGTGAAAATGATGGGAATCTTCTTCAAAATCAATATCATCCCACTCGATGCTACCACCATTCACATTCGCACACAAACCTACATATGATATACTGTATATAATTATGACATTAATGATATTTGAGAAAACGAAGTCTTTTGAATCTGCAACTTTCTTCCATTACTAGCAAAACAAAACAAAGTAAAAGGCGATAGAAAAACCAGAAAAAAAAAACTAGGAAGGAGTACAACACTCATTAATTCTAGCTTGCTGACTTAATTGTACTAGGAAGGAGTACAACACATTAATTCTAGCTTGCTGACTTAATTGTATGCGCAGTGGATCCACGTAAATTAGAAGAGCTTCAAAACTTGCCCATGTGCATACAAAATATACGCCTGCATCAAAACCCACATTTATATAGACCTGGATTATATTTATATATAATTAAGCGAGTGTTTTTTTCGAAGGACCGCAAGTAATTAACTCTACAAGGCGGCAACGGTCTCGCCTTTAGCGGAAACTTCTGTTGCGGTGGTGGAGGATACAGCCTCTTTCTTGGGTGCTAATGAGCATTTCTTTTTTCTCTCATCTAAGCTCATTTGTTGTTGCCTGCATTCTTGACTGCAAAAAGCACTATCGCCCCTACAAGATGCCAAATTAACTTGGTTAAAAACAAAGTTGATGCTATATGACTATTACACAGAATGGATTCATAGTAATTAATTAGAAAATAAAAAATCTAAGGAAGAGTCGTTTTTTTTCCCTCTGACAAACTAAGGTTGGATCCCTCAAGAAAAATTATTTCATGGCATGTGTTGGATTAATTTGAGTCGTAATTTCTTACAACAAAAAAAAGAAGAATTCTCATAAATAAACCAAGCTTTTTACCATGTATGTTAATGAAATAAGGTTAATTCTCTTATCTCTTTTCTTGTGTACTATAACCGAAAATCCCAAGAAACCAGCAAAAATATCTCCAGAGATAAATGAAGGGTTTGGAAGTGATAAACACCAACAATCAACAAGAACTCTATAAAACGATAGAGTAATTTGATTGTTGGTATAAGATTGTCAAAAAAATAAAAATAAATAAATAGCAGTATAGTCTACACAGCTTAACATAAGTTGGGGAAATTACTTGTACATATAGATGTCACGGCCAGGGATCAACCGGCGCTTGCAAAGAGAGCAAGCCCTCAAGAAGTGAGCGGTCTCCAAGAAATCAGCAGAAGCCCTTCTATGGCTGGTTCTTGGTGATCCAGTGGCAGCCGAGGACCGTTGATCTATCATTCCACCATATCCCACCTGTTTTTGAGCATGATCTGACGGTGGGGCTGCTTCAGTACTAGCAGTGTTTAGATCAAATTTGATCTCTGTCAAGCTTGTCGTCCTTTTCATTGGATTACGAGGTCTCTTTCCCAGCAACATCTTTGTAATACTCTAAGCACTTCTTTAAAAACTGCAAGATATCATGCTTTTGGGTTTCCTCTCGCTGAGGGAGATATAGATGGGAAGAGTGAGAGAGAGAGAGAGAGAGAGAGAGGAGACAAGAAGGGGGAGTGAGGATTGGGGAAATAAAAGAAGAGCCAGAAATCGAGGAGCGAATCTGGGCCGTTCAATGAATTTCCTGTTTTGTTACCATGGCAAATCCACGTCGTTGGCCCCTTCACTCACGGTGTTTCTTTCTTGTTTTCTTAACTTCGGATACTCTTTTATTGTCCAATCACAGCAGTTAAAAATCCATGAAAGTTTATGTGTCCGCTCAAATGTTACCACGTAATAGACCCCCTCTCCCCCTTCTGCTGGCTAAACATCGCTGGAAGTCCCTCAACTATATGAATCAGGTCAAATTAACCCGTGTAATAAATTTGATCAAATCAACTCTCATACCTCTAATTTTAAACTACTTAAATCCTTCTGATTTATTTACTTTTTTAAGCTTGAAAAAATATGTTGGTAGATTAGAGGGATAACAATTTAATCCAAATCCAATAAATATATGAACGGAAGAGATTTAAATGGGTGGATATATATAGTTTTACTTTATTTGATAGATTATTGATACGGCATAGAAAATATCAAACCTAACTAAATCTAATAATTAATCCTTTTTACTAGAAACAAAGATGAAATGCTTAATAAAAATTCCCAAAAGAAATAAAGTAATTTTTCTTTTTCTTTTTTCACCTTGATAAACTCTTAATAGTTCCTCGAAGTATTCATAGGTAAACACTGATGAAAATATTCTCATAATATATATCAAGAAAATTGTAGTGAAAAAAAAAGTAATTAGAAAAATCTAAAAGGTACAATGATATATTATTTATATTGATATAATTATTGATGAAATAAACCCGTTAGTGAAATCTATTTATAAATTCATTAGTAATATTTAATTTATGAATTGTTGAGCTATCCCCATCTCCCCTCCTTTTATTTATTCTTCTTCCTCCACTAGCTCTGCAACAAACAACGAAACCCCCTTCATTGTATTATAAATCAACCTCCCACCACAAACTTAACCACCCCAATATTCATTCTTTGAGCATTCATCTCATGATTTATTTTTGTTTTTTAGATTTTTCATATCACGTAAACAAAACTACTTGTTTTTTTGTTTGAACTCAATTTTAAAATGTTATTTTTATTGCATATTTCTGCAGTGTATGTAGTTTGTTTATGTATTTACTTATTTTTATAGCTTTTTCCTCTAAAAATTTATTTTACGAATGTAATATTACATGTTAGGGTTTGTTTGAGATTTAAAAATAAATAAATTTATTTGTAATTTGTAGAAATTGATTTCAAATTTGTAACTTACATATTTTGTAATGAAATAAATAATGGCTTATTTAATAACTCCATTTTATATCTTATCAATTTTATTGTTGAGTTGAAAATTTCATTTCATGTATAGAAATTTGAATTTATGAAGATAAATAATAATGCTTTAAAAGTACTATTAAAATAGATTAAATAAGTTTGGTTTCAACCAATGCTAACTAATTTATTTAGTTTACATAATTAATTAATACTTGTTCTCATGATCAATATTCTATATAGGTCTGATATAAGCAATGGATGATCATTTATAGATGTATCAAAATTCACCTAAAGAGTTGTGTATGATGAATTATCATAATGGAGTTAAGAATTTTATTAATTACGCACTATCTAATCCAAAAAATATTAGTGGAGATGCTATTAGATGTCCATGAAAGAGGTGTAAAAATAAAAAGTTTCTTGATCCAGATGTTGTAACGATGCATCTTCTATAAAAAGGATTCTTAGAGAAATATTTGTGTTGGTTTGCATACAGAGAACCATATGTTCCTTATAAGCTCATGGTAGAAAGGATGATTGGATTAATTTCTAGTTTTAGCAACGTATTGGAATATGATTATGGATGCGATGAGAATGAATTAGGGTTATTAAGATAAATATCTAATCATTGATGAAGAACCAAATACAGATGTAACTAGGTTTTTTAATTTTCTAAAAGACTTTGAGAAAGCATTAAAGGATGGGTGCACAAATCACAATAAATTATCGATTATTGCACAAGTTTTCAC
>NW_011500216.1:138874-157990 GCF_000495115.2 Populus euphratica
TAAGTGTAAAATATATAGGCATGCTCATTATAAACTCAAAATAAGTAGGGAAGGACTCTTGTCCCACATAAAAAACTTAGATACTTCCCAATCATAGACTACAAAAGTTATATACAGGTCTGTAAAGATTGTTGAGTACATGATATGGCATCATTCACATGATGCGGTGAATGAAGTCATGGTGCACCCATTGATGGTGAAGCCTAGAAATATTCTAATAGGGTGCATCCTTAGTTTTTAATGGAGACAATAAACATACATCTTAGGTGATATACAGATGGATTCAATCTATTAGGGTTATTTGCTTCTCCTTATTTTTATTGGTCGGTGGTACTTACAGTTTACAACTTTGTATCGAGAATGTATATGAAGCTGTAGTTCATATTTTTATCTATGGTCATACATGATCCTAATATTTTGGTTCAAAATATAGATGTTTATATTCAACCATTAATTGAGAAGTTAAAGTATTTGTGGTTATTCAAGACTTTGAATTATGATTTCTTGAGGAAATAAAATTTTCATATAAAGATAAATTTGATATGGACTATCAATGATTTTTCCATTTATGAAATGGTTTATGATTGGAGCACGCATGAAAAATTAGTATGTTCATATTATATGAAAAATAACAAGGTCTTCATGTTAGAAAATGGTGGTAAAACCTTTTTTTTATTGCCATTAGCGGTTCTTACTAATGAATTACAAGTATAGAAAGAACTTATTTGTTGGTAGAATTAAAAGTGATGTTACACTATTATGATCGTTGGATGAAAAATTATATGATGTGGTGTCACAGTATGATGATATTATGTTTAGTTTTCAATTCGGTTAGTAGAAGTTTTCTAGTTTTGGTGTGATCTATAATTGAGTAAAGCAAAATATTTTCTTGAGCTTCCTTATAGGAAGATCAATTTTTCTCTGTCATAATCTCAATGTCATGCACATTAAAAAGAACATGTTTAAAGAAATTTTTAACACGGTTGTAGGTGTGAAAGGAAAAAATAAAAGACAATATGAAGGATAGAATGGATATACTTTTATTTTATCACCATAAAAATATAAAGTTGATTTATGATGGATCACGAGTTACATAACCCAGTTAATTATTTATTAATGGCTTAAGAGTTTGTATTTTTCTAATGGACATGCTTCAAATATATCTAGATTGATAAATTTAAAGGATTTTAAATTATATGAAATAAAGAGTCATAATTGTCACATGTTTATGCAAACACTCATTACACTAGCTCACTGGGATTTATTGCCAAATAGGATACAGAATGTAGTCATGATTACTGGGATTTATTGCTAAATGGGATACAGAATGTACTCATGGAGATCAATCACTTCTTTAAAGATATACGCTTTAACAAGTTGTATATACAACACATGAAAATGCTTCAAACGAATATTGTCAAGACAATATATAAACTTGAAATGATATTCCTTACTGTTCTTCAATTTAATGGAGCATCTATCTTTACATTTACCATTTGAGGCAAAAGTTAGAGGTCCTACTAATATGGATGGATATATCTATATGAGAGGTTAAAGATTACACATGCATCGTAATTAAATTTCTTATTGTGTTTTTTTTATTCCAAACATTCATTTAATTATATACAAAAACCTATTCAACCTTAAGAGAAAAGTAAAAAAATAATAATAACAAGATGCATGTTAAGGCTTTGATATACGAGACTTATATTATTAAAGAGATCTCAACATTTATCTTGTACTATTTCGAGCCTCACTTGAAAACAAGAATTAACCATGTTCCATGTTCCATGACATAATGACGGTGAAGAAGCGCTTTTGAGTGGGAACTTATCAATATTCTCTCATCTCGAATGACCTATACCCAAGAATATTGTGTTGGAAGATACTTGATAGAAATTGAGTTTAGACATACATATAATTATGTGTTATTTAATTACAATGAACTAAGACTTGTTCAGTAAGTATAATAATTAACATGCCATTAATTTCAAACAATTTTTCTCTTAAACTGTCAAAAACTGATAGATTTAATAATTCCTTATAGGTAACATCGTTGATTTTTACCATCCCAAAACTTACAGCTAATTGAATATCAAATTTTTCAATTACATGATAAATAATTTTTCATGTGGTTAATTGTACAAATTATTTAATTATTCTTATCTCTTGGAATACTAAATTGCATAAACATTTCTCATTAACTATTAAAGTTTGTAGCTTTTATGCCATGTTTATCAATTAGAAAAGAATGTTAATGTTACTTTAAAGTATTATATTTGGGTCATAAAAGAAAGGTGAAGTATTATAGCTAATATTTTTTCAATGAACATGTTTTTTCATACTCAAGAGTATGATTAGGATAAAAAGACATATAACAATAGTGTTTATGTTAAGGAATCGAGTTCTAATGAGTTTGAAGTTGACTACTGTAGAAAGTTAGGAGAGGTTATTAAATCATAATAGCATAACGAGCAGAATATAATCTTTTTATTCAAATGTTATTATTATAATACCACTCATACTGGAATCAAAGTAGATCCCCATCTTGATTTGGTTGAAATTAATATAAAAGCTAAACTATGCAAGTCGATAATATCTTTATTTTTGCTAAGCAACTCTAACAAGTTTATTGCATATAGCTCCTTTCTTTAGAAAGGATCTTTCGAGTTAATTGGTTATCCATAGTAAAAACCAAACCTAGAGGTTATGTCCAAGTTGTTTAGAATGGTAACTAATACAATCAAAAGATTGATATCTTCTTTCAAGAATGGTAACTAACACGATTAAAAGATTGATATCTTCTTTCAAGTGCAGGAGTGTCAAAGTAATAAATAACCCAGCAAAACCAAAGTCAAACCACAAAGAGGTGAACCATATAAAATTATAAACAATAAATGAAAAAGAGTTGAAGAGAATTCTTGAGATGTGATATTGATGTAAGGATTAAATAAGGATAAAATAATTGTCAAGGTTAGAAGATCAATTAATGGTATTTCAAACAAGTATAGTATAAACTCTTTTTATTACTTAACTAGAAAACACATTCAAAGGAGGTTCCAATCGGATTATAAATTGTTAACGTGATTAAATTAGTTATCTTATTAGAATAATGCTAGTGACCACCTCTTTACTTGGCAACAATCCTTATCTTTGTATCTGTAGAAAACATCATTGTTAATATCAGAATTTAAACAGATAGTCATCATGAAAGGTCTGAGAAATTGTCTCAGCTTTAAAAACAATCAATGCATTTAGACTTCTAGAACTCAAAATATAGGTTGAACATTGAATAGTGTCTAGGCTGTAGGACAAATTCGAACTCTTTTCATACTAAGATTTTGACTTTCAAATGGCAGAATAGAGTCATGGACTCTTTATGAATGTTTTAGGCATATATTTTAACTTTCTAGCCATATAAACCAGACTAAAATCCAAGATCTACAACTTCAGATATAACCCAATAACTGAATAGTGTTTCAATTTGAATTGAATTAGCATCTCTTTTCTAAGTTTAGCCTTTTCTTTGTTCTTTCATTTTCAATAATTAATCACATCAATCCATCTTTTAAATTATAAGATATACATGTATTTAAAATGAGTATTTATCATAAATTAAAGCTATCTTATATTATCAGATTTTTTATTATAAAACATGTTCTAATTAAGAAGTTATTGAAACTTTAAGTACAATGATGATATAAAATATTGATAAAAATATACTTTTAAGTTTTAATTAGTAACAATAAAGTAACTACAAGAAATGATATCTTAAAACTTGATGAGTTTATTGATTCATATCGAGTTGTTTCATCTACCAACTTAGTGCAAGCTTCATTAAGCTAGATTAAAAGGTAAGATTTTTCATTTTCTTCTTTTTTTTGTGGATTATAAGATTTTTCATTTTCTTCTTTTTTTTGTTTTGTTTTGCATTATATTTGTTTTTTATTTTTTTTTAATTTTTTTGTTAGAATTTATTTTGTGGGATTTTTGAATTGATTATGATGCTTTTGTGAAGTTTTGTTGTTGAATTATAAATCCCTTATTTATGAATTCTAGGATTTACTTGTGATTCAAAATATGAATTTATGTAATTATAAATTAATTGTGGTTTAGATGATATGATTAAGGATTTAATTGAAGGAAATTAAAAACCAATTATTATTAGTATATTTTGGAATGATAAAAAGTATTGAAATTTATGGAATTGTATAAGTTTTAGTGTTTAAGTGATGTTGCTATGCTTAAATTAGATTAGTATGCTGATGAAATTATGTTTAACTATGATTATGATTTTGTGAAATAGAATATTTAGATATAGGTTAATATGTACACATAAAAAAATTTGTTATTTTTACATGATAATTTGTAGTTTACTGGATTGAGGATTAGGTGAGAACAACATTAAGAGTAAAATATTGGTCATAAATAAAGTCAACTAGTTTGTGGTTTTATTTGTTTTTATTGTATATATAAGTAATAAAATTTTGGTTAGTCTTTGTTATAGGGGAGATAATATTGAATTTGTTTTTAGAAAATGAATCTTATTACCTTTTTAAATCCTTTAATTTATATAGATGCCTAGAAAAAAATCAATGGTGCATTGCATGAACATGATTACTACTAGTTATTCTAGCAATGCTTCTAACAATCATGAGTTATTTGGTATCAACCATGAACCATCACTTGAAACACAAACAACCTCTCTTAAGGTGGACTCGTCGAGTATTATGCTGCCACGTCGAGAAGAGGTCTCTTCAAAGCAGGATCCATTTACTATAAAGTAACTTACCTAGTGGAAGTCTGACCACTTAATGTAAGCTTGGTTTCCCTTCATTCACTACTAAAAAATAAAGAATATATAATAATTTAAGAAAAAATTTAAATCAATTAACGAATGAAATTTAAAGTTTATATATATTTAGGCTACCTAAATGATTGCATCAATGGAAATGTCATTGTTTTAATGGAGTGAGGTTTTCAAAAATCCTGCATGAAAACCCATAATTGTGCATAGTTTAGAAAGTTCAAGGTTAGTATTAACTTAAAATTTTTTTTTCTTTTATTAAATTCAATTAGTCTATTAATATTAATGAAATGATTCTTTTACAATTTTGAACTGCAAGGAAGAATTTTACTGGAATAGGGCTGACAAAGATGTTGCTAGGAGGGTTTGAAAAAATCATACTGCAACTAGCTAAAATTAAAATAAAAATAAATATCACTTGTTTATCAAAATATTAAAATTTTCATTTTTGTTCGTTAACCGATAATTCATTTGTACCATATAGGTTGCATGATTGTTGGTATAAGGCGCAGAAAAAATCCAAAAGATATGCTAAAAAAAGCTTTTAGGTTGGAGAGATATAACAGCTTGGAACGATTTTAAACCTCTGTAAGTCTTGGAGGTTGTTTGGATAGCATATATTCAGCATGTGATGTCCACACATTTCTTGCAACTATCACAATCTAGTGTGAAGAACTGGAACAAGCATATTCATAGTTCCATTATCACATATTGGCAAATTCATTATGTTCGTTGCATATGCGAAATAGATGATAATATTTTTTTATTATTATTACATATATTTTTTTATTGTTATTCTATATCAATGTGTTTAACTAAGAACAGTTTTGTCTTATAGGCTACAGTTATTGGACATAAATTAAGATCGATAGATCTTTTTATAGAAATGCATGTGCAAAATAATGACTACCAGAAAGGGGTCCAACAGCTCATAGATAGCCAAGCTCAGTATTTTATGTTATGTTAGATTTTAAAATTTTATTTTTTTAAGTTATTATTTTTTTTAAATTTGCTAATTTTTTTAGGAAACATATAACACCCAGTTGTAAAAAAGATATGAGGACGATCCTTCAACTTATCTAAAACTTGATCTAGAGTTATGGCTTAAGGCACGATTATCTAGAGGACCTGACAAAAATCTGATTTACAGCATCTCAAACAATATGATCAAGAACTTGTGGACGACCCGAAAGTTTTCAACTATTGAATGCTTGCAATCAATTATGAGTGCTTAAGCTATAAAGATGAGACAATTTTAAACTAACAAGTTGAAGTTTGGATGGCCCATCTTGCTGTCGAAACAGAACGACTTAATGCTAAGATGGTTGAACTCTAGTGATTGTACATGGAACTGAAATCACAAATAGGTGGTACATGTGCCCCCCAATTGGCCCCATGATCTCGATAAGAACATGCCTCCTCCTCCTCTTTTATCCCCTCTATTCTAGATGAATTATATTTGAATTGATAAATTTTTAACTTTGTAATAAATATTTTATTTTTATTTTTATTTAAGTTCTTTTAATAATTTTGTACTTAGTTTATTAGATATTTTTAAAAAGAATTTTACTAAACTTACTAACGGTCCACCGATGGATTAAATTCGTCGGTATATCCTAGAAACATGGAAAAGATTATCGAAAATGTCACTATATTTGTTTAATAACTAACAAAATTAAATCATTGGTAATTTTAAATAAATCACCAACAGAATTAAAAATGATTTTTTTATCAGTGAAATGTCATATTCACTCATAAAAATATTGACAGAATAAAGAGGATAATTTTTTTGTTTGATATGTTATTTTATCTATAAATTCATCAATGATTATATTACTAATAAAATAATAATTATATTACCGATTAAATAACCAACAAAACAAGAATCATTTAGAAAAGTTTTCCTAGTAAACAGTAAATATATATGAGCTTGTTGACGAAACTCATGTTAATGAAATCAGTGTCTCGATTATGAATAAATATTTTGTAATTTAAATGTTAAATTCTGGTAGTGAAACTAGTTTTGCCACCAACCATTTAACACCACTCACCCACAGGATATACACTCCCATTGCATAGTTACGTGATGATTTCGAAGCTAAATACCCACTGCCTCACCACAAACCACCAGCAGTCGATCACTAACCCTCCATGTTTGCCTTCACATGCCCATTTTCTCAACCCTATAGACCCATCCTCTCGGGCTTTCCACCTCAATCACTGCAAAACTACGATTGCCATCACATTCAATAATTATGCTATGAAGCTCTTCGAAAAAGAAAAAAAAAAGATATATATATATATATATAATGAAATTCAACAGATTCGTATCTCGGTACTTGTACCATCCATAAACACGAGAAGAGATTAAATTGGAATTAAGGTTATGGATTTTAAATATAATTAGATGTCACTCTCTCAACATTGTATACATATAACTGACTGTTTTCAAAGTATCATAAAAGGATTATTCGTTTCTTTTTTTGGCTTTTTATCTTAAATTATGTGTGATTGGGATGCCATTTGTATGTTGAATAAATTATGGTATATGTTTTCATTTTGTAATCCACATTATATCATTTTCTAACATTTTTTCAATCTCTTTCTCTTATAATACTTTTCTCTTCTTATTATTTTTTAAATGTATTTTTTTACTTATATTTAATATAACAAGTGACTTGTATCATGATTAGGAGCATCAAATTGATCAATTAACGGATTTTTGTTAACATAGCATAACATATGGATAGAGAGATTTATATATATATTGATTCGAACAAATGCTTGAAGTAGAGGGACCTTCTGGGGTGATTTTTAGCCTCCTTGTGTTGGCTTGGTGTGGTGAATAATTTCCTTCCTTTCTCTTGTCATGACCATGCATGGTTAGTCGTAATGTTAATTTATTTGTTTTGTGTCATTCTTATGCTTACTCATTTTGATATTGATATGGGGAGTTGAATAATATTTACGCACAAACAAAGTCAATTTCACTAATCGATTCAATCTTAGCACTAACCTGATGTCCCAGAATACCTTCACTTAATTGTATGTTTAGGATAAAACAGATTTGGGGAGACATCCATCTTCAATTATTTAAATATCCTATCGTTGAAGGGGAAAAAGAAAAGAAAAAAAATGGAGATCAAAGCATCACGAAATTGCTACAGCGTACTAATGGATTCCTGAAGAAGCAGTTCAAATACCCTCTTCGAATCATAATGAAAATAACCTATACCAAGTCCTGCCTGCAGTTCAGTCGGATCTAGCTACCGTCGGTGAGATTTAGCTTATTCATTGCTTTTTTTAAGAAAGAATCTGTTTGGGAATAAAGTAATTAGCTCAAAATATATGTAACTTCTGAAGCCATTTGATCTTAATTCCATCCGTAGAAATTTAATCCAAACAAAAAAAAAATAGTACTACCTTTTCACTGATAAATAAAAAAAAACTTCTTCAATGGACATCATTGATCAACTATAGCTCATCCAATCTAGGAGAAGAAAACCTAGCAGAAGGAAAAAAAATAATCAACGATCCGATCAGCTTCCGATACAAGCAAATGCCTAATTAAAAAGAGAGCTGGGACCTATTCTTTTTTTTTAAAAAAAAAAAACTGTTCTTATCTCAGTGACTATTTTTTTAATGCAATGACTCATAAATGAAGAATTCAGTATATCTAGGATATAGCCTCCCCCATTCTCTACTAACTTCTTTCTTTTTATCACAGTAAATGAGAGTTTCATTCCAACTATTATTTTCCGTAGTGACTCAAGGAGTTACTTGAATTCATATCAAAATAACTAAACATGTGTTAAAAAATAAAATATAAAGTATTCTCAAAGAAAAAAATATATTTAATTTTGTGTTATAAATATTTTTTATAGTAAAATCCCACTTGATATTGTAATTGATATTGTTTTTTAACCAACAAAAAGAAAAACAATAACTAATCAAAGTATTCTTAAAGAAAAAATATCTAATTCTATGTATTATAAATATTTTTCTATAATAAAATCTCGTTTGATATTGTAATTGATTTTTTTAACCAATAAAAAAAACTAATTAAATAAAAAAAACTCAAATTACATCTATCATCGGTGTGCCGATTTATATTTATACATGCACTATCAAAAAATTGACAAAGACAAATGGAAATATTGACTGACAAATTCTATTAAAAATTTCATCAATATATTATGATGACCTTTACTGATATAATTTTTTATCTCTGTATCCATCAGTAAATACCGACAAAAACATTCCCTTTATGCATATCGAGGGAATGATGGAGGGTATTATAGTAGGATTTAAAAAGACAAATCATATAGTAATATGATATTTTTATTAATAGAATGACTGATGGAGTTACTGATTGAATAATTTTGTTGGTAATGTTGTTGGCGATATTTAATTTATAACCTAGCGATCGACCCTACTCTCCCCATCCCTCATTTATCCTTCTTCTTTATGCATTTTTTTCTACAACAAACAACCACCCATCCACCCAATTTCAACATAATTTAACCTCCTACAACTACCACAATACTCAATTTATTAGCATCTGTGTTTTGATTCAAATTTTATTGAGAATTCTTCACTTTAAGTAAGCAAATCTACCTTCTGTTTTACTTGATTTTTTTCATATTGTTTTGTAGAATATTTATTTTATTTGGGTGTTTATTTGTTTTATAATCTTTTCTCATACAAATTTGTTGCAAGGATTTATGATTTATACATGTTACGATTTGTTTTAGATTTTATAAAGTTGTATTTGTTTGTAAATTGATGAAACTTATGTCGAATGTTTGACTTAGGCGTTTTATGATGAAATAAATAATAGCTTATTTAGTGTGTCCATTTTATATTTTGTCAATTTTATTATCGAGTTGAAATTTCAGTAAATGTGTAGAAATTTGAATTTATATAAATAATTAATAATGAACTAAGAGTACTATTAAAAGAGATTGAATAAGTTTGAGCTAAATCAATGTTTTTGCAAATTATTTAGTTAATGTAGTTAATTAACACATGTTGTCATCATTATTATGTATATGTTTAATATAAGTAATGGATAAAGATTCACCCTAAAGGTTACGGAGGATGAGTTATTGCAATGAAATTTAAAATTTTATTAATCACACACTATCTAATCTGAGAAATATTAGTGGAGGGAGTATTAGATGTTCATATAAGAAGTATAAAAATAAAAAGTTTCTCAATCCAAATATTGTAACGATGCATCTTATATAAAAAGGATTTATAGAGAAATATCTGTGTTGGTATGCATACTGAGAACCATCATAATACCATGGTAAAAAGAATGGTTAGGTAAATTATAGTTTCAATAACATGTATGGAGTTGTAAACAACAATAGTAATCCTTATAGAAATATGGTTATGGATGTGATTGGAATGAATCAGGGTTATACCGATCAATGTCAAATCATGAATGAAGAACCTAATACAGACGTGACAAGATTTTTTTATATTTTAAAATATTTTGACAAACCATTATAGGATGGTTGTATAAATCATAATAAATTATCGGTCGTTGCATAGGTTTTCAACATCAAGTTATATAATAGATTGAGTGAGGTTGATTATGAAATAATCATTGAATAAGCGAGAAGCATTTTATCTGAAGGGAATAGACTGAAAGAAAACTTCTATGCTGCTAAATGTATGATGAAACCCTTTGACATAGGATATCAGAAAATTAACATGTGTACAAACTTTTGCATAATATACTATCGTGAAAATACAAGGTTGACCGAGTGCGAAACATGTTAACATTCTCATTATAAACTTATGACTGGTAAGGGAATGACTCTTGTCACACATCAAAAAGTTATATACTTCCTAATCATACTTAGACTATAAAGGTTATTCATGTCACTAAAGATTATTGAAGATATGGCATCAATCACATGATGTGGTAGATAGAATGACGATGCACCATTCCGATGGTGAAGCCTGGAAATAGTGTACAATCTTAGTTTTTAGTAAATAAAGAATGTGCATCTTCACTTTAATAGTGTACAATCTCAGTTTTTAGTAAATAAAGAATGTGCATCTTAAATTATATACAAACAGATTCATTCCATTCGGGTCATTTATTGCTTCTTATTCTTATTGGCCAATGATACTCACAGTTTACAACTTGCCATTAGAGATGTGTGTGAGGCTGGTGTTTATGTTTTTATCTACAATCATAATTGATCCTCATAGTTAAGGTCAAATATAGATATTTATCTTTGACTGTTGATTGATGAGTTGAAACAGTTATGGTCATTCGGGGCTTGACTAATGATGTATTAAGAAAAAAAAATTCTGATTAAGGCAACTTTGACTAGTAATGATTTTCAAGCTTATAAAATGGTTTCTAGTTGGAGCATACATGAAAACTAGCAAATCTATATGATATAAAAAATAACAAGGCATTCACACTAACAAACGATGATAAAAGGACTTTTTTTTTAACTGCCACTAGCAGTTCTTGCCAATGGATCACAAATTCACAAAGGATTGCTTTATTGGCAGGGTTGAAAGGGATGTTTCACTACTGCTTCTTTCAGGTAAAGAATTGTATAACGTGGTGTTAGAATACTATGACATTATGTTTGGTTTTCAATCTAATAAGTAGAAATTTTCTAGTTTTGGTTTGACCTATAATTGGGTAAAATGAAGTATTTTTTAAGAGCTTCCTTATCGGAAGACTAATCTTCTCTATCATAACCTGATGTCATGTGCATAGAAAAGAATATGTTTGAAAATATTTTCAACACGATTATTGACGTGAAGAGGACAACAAAGAACAATATCAAGGCTAGAATAGATATAACTTTGTTTTTTCATCGTCAAAATATAGAGTTGGTTTATGTGGGGTCAAGATCTTAAATCTTAATGTCAACTTCATCTTAAACAAGAATGTATAATTATTTATTTACCAATAGCTTAAAAGTCTGTGTTTTTCTAATGGACATGCCTCGAACATAACAAAATTGATGAATTTGAAGAATTGCAAAATGTACGAAATAAAGAGTTATAATTGTTACATGTCTATGTAAACACTCATTCCATTAGCTTACCGGAATTTATTGTCAAATAAGATACAGGATGTACTCACAGATAGCAATTACTTTTTTAGAGATATAAGCTCCAACAAGTTGCAAACATAATTCATGGAGAGGCTTGAAACAAATATCTTCCATATAACATGCAAACTTGAAATGATATTCTCTCTATCATTTTTCAACTAATGGAACTTCTACCCATACATTGACCATTTGAGATAAACATATTCCCTCTATCATTTTTCAACTAACGGAACATCTACCCATACATTGACCATTTGAGATAAAAGCTAAAGGCCCAATCCAATATAGATGGATATATCCATTCAAGTAGTTAGGATTTACATATGCATCATAATTAAAAATTTATTATCTTTCTTTGCATATTTCAAATCATTCATTTAATTTCATGCAGTTATTTTTTTAAGCTTGAGAGAAAAGTAAAAAAACAAGGCACATGTTAAGACTTTGATATGTGAGGCTTATATTGTTGAAGAGATCTCAACATTTATCTTATATTATTTCGAGCCTCAATTAAAAATAAGAATCAATCGCGTTTCAAGGCATGATGATGGTATGGAAGTGTCTTTGAGTGTTAACTTGTCAATATTCTCCCATCCTAGATGATTCGTACCAAAAAATACTACGAAAAGAATATATTTGTTAGAAATAGAATTCAGACAAACACATAATTATGTATTATTTAACTACGATGAACTAAGATCTTTTATTCAGTAGGTATACTATTTAACATGTCATTATTTTTTAATAATTTATCTTTTATAATATCATAAACTAATACATTATTAAATTCCTCATAGGCAACGTTGTTAATATTTACTGTCACCAAACTAACAGCTAATTGAATCTCAATTCTTTTTATTATAAGATGAATAATTTTTCACGTGGTTCAAATTACATGTAAGTACTATTTTATTATTCTTATCTCTCTAGATACTTACATGTAAGTACTGTTTTATTATTCTTATCTCTCTAGATACTTAATTTCATTAGACATTTCTCATTAATTGTTTGTAGTTGTACTTTATATACCAGGTTTATCAATCGGGAGAAAATCTTAGTGTTACTTTGTCTTTACTAAGTTTTGGTCCTCAAAGAAAGGTGATGTGCTATAACGATTATTTCTTCAATAGACATGTGTTTCTTACTGAAGAATATAAGTAAGGCAGAAAGACATATAACAGAGTAGTTTATGTTAAGGGATCAAGTTTTAAAAGTTTAAAGGTGATTATTATGGAAAGTTGAAAGAGGTCATTGAATTGCAATATCACAACGAGCATAATAGAGAATTTTTATTCAAATATATTAGTATGACACCACTGACAAAAGAATCAAAGTAAATACATTTTTTATTGCTTTTATATTTATACTTGGTGCTAGCTTTACCGATTGATAATAAAGAGGTTTTTTGCTTCGAAGTGAAGTTTATAATAGTAACTGTTATTTCTCAGATGATTTGTTATTAGTGATTGAATAGCTATGGAACTAGCTACTTATTTTGATTTTTTGTTCGCAACTAGTAATTTTTTTCTTGTTTTTCCATGTTTCTACCTAAACTAAACATCATTATTGTAATCATATTATATTTTAATCCTAAAAAAGGTTTAGTTAACTTCTTCACTAAGTATTAAACAGTCTTGGGAATTTTAATAAGTTATGGTGGTGGCTAGTTTTTTGCCTTCTCCTTCCCATACCAATCTTGAATTGGATGCATTTAACTATTTTATTAGTGGTTCCTTGTTCTTATTTATTAGCATCCCCAATAAGGTTTTTTTAATGATTTAATACATCTATTTATGAATAAGAAAACTCGTTAAATCATGATATTTTATATTTTAATGAAATAAAAAAAACAATATCATTTAACTTATCAAATTCATAATAATAGAGTCATTAGGTGCCGCCTAAAAACAGACATGTAAAGCATAGGCATTGACTCACAACACAGGCTTGTTAAGTGCGATGCTATAACGTTGAAGAGGGGTCCCTTCACAGTGTGATCCATTTACCCATAAGTACGAGGCCTAGTGAAAGGCAACACAAGCTTGTTAAGTGCGATGCTATAACGTTGAAGAGGGGTCCCTTCACAGTGTGATCCATTTACCCATAAGTACGAGGCCTAGTGAAAGGGTGACCTTTCAATGTACGTTTGTTTTGCTTTCACGACAACATGTTTAATAATTTTTGAAAAAAATAATAGCATCCAATAAATGCAGTTTAAGGTTTATAAACATTAAGGCTACTAGAACAATAACATTGACATTTAAATTGTCAATGGAAATTCTATTGTTTTAATAGAGCCAGGTTACCAAATATCTTGAATAGAAACCGCAGGTAGATGCATGATTTTCAAGGTTCATGATTAATATTATCTTAAATATTTTTTTATTTTATTTTGGATTGTTTATCAAAATTATTGAAATTTTCAGTTTATACATTTTTACTTCAAGAGAAAAATTGAATGGAAGAGAATTGATAATAATGTTGCAAAAAGGGTTTGAGAAAATCTTGTTGTAATTAGGTAAGATCGAATTCAAGATAATTTTTTTATTCCAAATATTAAAATTTTATTTTTTATTTACTAATAGATAATTAATTTTTTTCATATAATTTGCATGATTTTTTGTACGAGGTGAAAAAAACCAAAAAATATATGAAAGAAAGAGAGCTTGCAAGCTAAAATGATATGACGTTTTGGAAAGATTTCAAACCACCACACATCTCAAATGCTATATAGGTGGAATAAATTCAGCATGTGATGTCTTTGCATTTCACTCGATGGTCACAGTCTAGTATGGATAACCAAAATCAGTTTGTTCACCGTTCTGTTACCGCACACATCGACAGCTCTAGAAGCAGATGGTAGGATTATTTTTATTAAATTATTTTTTATTAGGTTTTTTTATAAATATATTTAATTGATAATATTTGTTATTGGAAGCTATGGTTCTTGGACATGAGTCAAGCCAGGTATAGCTTTTTGTTGAAAAACTTATGCGGAGTGATGACCATTAAAAAAGGGTGCAACAGTTTGTTGAGACCGAGCTCCGCATTTTATGGCATGTTGGTTTTCAATTATTATTTTTCTTAAGTTATTATTTTCTTGAATTTGATGAATTTATTTTTTCTTTTCAAGATACATATTACGATCGGTTGAAAGAGTGATACAGGAATGATCCTTCTACCCATCTAGATTTACGGTTAGAGTTAGGATCATCGGTTGTATAGACTCTCTGATACTATAGCTGAGAACTTGCAAACTACCTATAATACATTGACCATTGGATGCTCATAATCAATTTCATTCATTCAAACTCTGGAGTCTGCAATGATGTTAAACCAAAAGGTGCAGCATTAAGCAGCCATCTCAACAATAAATATGAACGACTCACTGTTAATTATGATGAACTCCACCAATTTGTAATGGGGATAAAATCACAGATGGATGGTTCATGTACACCCCTCAATTGGCTCTACAGTCCCAGCGACGACCAACCTTATCCTTCTCCTCCATCGCCATCTCTATTATAGATTTATTGTATTTGAAAGTATAAATGTTTAAATTTATAATAAATATTTGATTTTTTTATTAATTGATTTTATTTTAATTATTTTCTACTTTCTTTCAATATATATAATTTTTAAAATATTATTAACGAGGTTACTAATAGCATAACTTCATCGTTATATTCCAAAGTATTGAAAAAGAATTACTATAAATATCATTACTATTGTTAATGCACCAATATAATTACATATCATATTATATCGGTTATATATTATATTTACTAATGAATATACTAATGGAATAAAGAGTGTAAATGCTTTTTTTGACATGTTTTGTCCTTTTATAAATCCATTAGTATATTTATTACCAACAATTTATAAATTACTGATAAGATTTTTTTTTTACAGACTATTAGTGTAAATACCAGCAAAACATGTTATCGATAAAACTATTAAAATTGATAGTAATAGGTGTGGTGTGGCCCAACCAAATTCTTTCTAAATAGGCTAAAAGGGATTCTATTATGCTGCTAATTACATGAAAAATGTTGGTGTGACCTATCAGAGTGGAGAGATTATAGGAATGTGTTTAATATAAAATTCTAGACTTTAAGGACTAACATGTTTGTAGCCAAAATTATTGTATACACTAGAATAGCTTCCAAGAATCTCTCTCTCTCTTTGTGTGTGTGTGTGTGTAATCTCTCTCTCTCTCTCTCTTTGTGTGGGTGTGTGTGTGTGTGTGTGTTTAACATTAGTATACAATAAAAGAAGACTAAGAAAAACAACTTCAATCTAAGCTAGGGTGCAGGTGGATTTTTCTATTTAATATAAAGTTGATGGGTCTATCAATCAATACACAACGAGGCTGATAGCATGGAGATATATACAAACATATGGCATAGATTAAACTTTATCACTAGTAGTAAAATTCAATACTCTTAAAGTTTTTCTATCTCTTGCAACAAATTTAAATTGGCCACTTCGCTAGTTTGACATGAAAAATACCTTTTTTCATGGTATCTTGAAGAGGAAGTTTACATGGATATTTCTTCCAGATACACTGCTTCATCAAAAGCAAGGATTGCATGTAAATTTCAGCGGCATTATATAGATTGAAACTATCACCTCGAGCTTAGTTTAGTCAATTTAGTGTGATTTTGATAAAATAGGGTTTTCAACAAAACAATTCAAATCATACTCTCTTTCTAAAACATCAATTAGAAGAAGTGACAATTCTAATAGTCTATATAGACATCATGCAATCCTAATATAGAAGATATATCGAAACTCCAAGAGCAACTATAAACTAAATTCAACATCAAGGATCTAAGAGGGCTTAAACATTTTCTAGATATTGAAGTAGCTAGATCAAAACAAGGTATATTTTTTTCTTAAAGGAAATATATACTAGATTTCTTTGTTAGATGTGATATTATTGGATTGTAAGCTAGTTGATAATTCAATTGTTTAGAATCATAAACTTGGAGATATTCTAGATAAAGTGCCAGCATACAAATAGAGGTATCAATGATTAATTGGCAAACTCATCTATTTATCTCGTACTTAACTAGATATTACTTTTGTTGTAATGTAGTGAGTCAATTCATGCATTATCTTTGTGAAGACCACCTGAAATACAATAATTCAGATTCTTTCTTATTTGAAGTCCTCTCATGGAAAAAGTCATATGTTCTCAAAAAATAGTCATTTGAATGTTGATGGCTACACAAATGCTAATTACGCAGAAAATATTTCAGATAAAAAATCCACGTCGAGTTACTTTATATTTGTAGGAGAAAATCTTGTTACATAGAGAAGCAAAAAGTAGCAGCATTATCTAACGTTAAAGCTTAATTTCAAGGAATGTCCAAAGGGTTGTATGAACTTTTTTGGCTTAATATGTTGCAAATTGAGATTGGCTTTGCTCCTAGAACTAAAATGAACTTATTTAAGATAACAAGTCAACCATTGGCATCTCCTATAATCCTATCAAACATGATTGCACCAAGCGTATTGAGGTTGATTAGCATTTTATCAAACTTAACATTAAAGAAAAGATCATCCAGTTCCTATTTGTCATGTCAAAAGATTAGCTAACAGATATACTCATGAAACCACTCTCCACCAAAAACTTCTACAACTCACTTGACAAGTTAGGCATAAAAGATTTTTATGCACTAACTTGAAGGGAAGTCTTGGCGTGAGTTACCATAATAGAGAAATTAAATGAATGTGTTTTGTATGGAATTCTAGACTTTAAAGACTAATCATGAATTGATTTTAACATCCAAACATTACTTGTATTCTAATAGTTATGAAAATCTGTTCGAGCAAGTTATGAATCGATGTAGAAAGTTTTTTTAATCCATTTTTTTTCTTTTGATGTCATTTTAGATATTTTTAAATAAAATAATACTATTTTAATAAAAAAAATTGATTCAAAATTGATATTTGTATCTACTATGTCTTTTATATTTTTCATCTTTTATTTATATCTCTCACGTTTTTATGATATTTGCTTCTATATTTTTCAAGTTTTCATTGTAATAGTGTAAAAAAAAAGTGATTGAAAGTATAAAATGTTTAAAAAGGTATTTGTGAAAAGACTAATTTGATTCTTTTTTCTTTTTCTTTTCTCTCTTTACCCTCTTTTATCTCTCTTTTTAAAGATTTAGATGGACATAAAATTGATTAAGAATTATGCATGACAAAACATAGCAACCATCTACATGACAAAACATGTTTCTATCTCGGTTTCAAAGTTGCTTAATTTTGATATTTTGAGCGGTAGCCCCTGTCCAATAAGTGAGAATGCCAAACCAACACAGGAGATCTGTTCTCTCTTTTCTAGGTTTGTTTTTAGGTTACATTTGTTGCTTTTGCTTTACACGTACTCTTCATTGCAAGATCCAAGTCAACTTGTTTTCTGATCTGTCATACATCCTGCTCAGTTCTTTCTTTCTTCTCTCTGTTTTCTTTTCCGAGTCTGGAAAGGACAGTGACTGGGCATTTACTGCGACTGTAATGATATCAAAGACAGCGGTGCGCACCAGAATCCATCCAGCTAGAGCCTAAGACCAATCACTGAGTGTAGTCGACCCATGAGTCATCTTCTAGAGCTAGCGTCCTCTGTCTGCATCAATTATTTGGGGAGCTTGGATTGCGAAGCCAAGATTTGCCAGTCTCAACACCAATAGGATTCAGGTAATTAAAGTGGTCGCTGACTGAAAAGAGAACTTCTCTGGGCCAGTCGTCTGGCTTTTCTAACATATCAAATTTGGCCGACGGTCAGAACTGAGCAGTGAGCGGGTTTCTGATTTCAAGCAATAATTTAATTACTGCGAATGATATTTACGTAGTCGAAACATTTTTTAATGATGTCTTGAGTGCTACATGACTCCATTTTCCTTTCACTAGCAGCCTAGCCTGGTTCTTGAACTCGCTAGATACAGAGCTGAACTGACCTCAAAGAATAAATTATTTTTAATGCTATAAAAAATTTAAAAATATTTTATTATTTATAGGTTATATTAAATTTGATTATATAATTTATTATATATATATATATATATATATTTTTATTTTGAATTTTTATTTTATAATTTTATTTTTATATTAACTTTAATTCTTATTTTTATAATTTTTATTTATTTTTTCCTTATCATTTTTTTATTGAAATTTTTTATCTATCAAATTTGGTCCTTA
>NW_011500216.1:158071-174910 GCF_000495115.2 Populus euphratica
AAATAATTTATGAAATATTAATTATTATTATTTTATTTTTTTTTAATTTTTTTAATTTTTAGATTTGATATCTATTATTTTGATTATTATTTATTTTATTTTATATAATTTATAAAATTATTTTTTTAATTTTATTCTCATCCAATTTTTTAACTTGTAAAATTTATTTTTTATTATTTTAATAAATTTTAAAAAATAAAACATTAATAAATTATTTTCTAACTTATTTTTTATGACATAATAAAATATTAAAAATTATTTTTTTAATTTATTGTTTATGGTATTATCAAATATTATAAAATAATTTATTTTAAAAAAAATTACTTTCCAGCTATAAAATTATCTTTATAAAAAAAAAATTTATAATAACCAGGGAAGGTTATATGAGCGAGTGAGCTTACAACACGTGGACAGCAAGTCATCACATGTTTTTGAAATCCTCGGGCAGCAGATTGGAGCTATAATCGAAAACATCTTTGACGCAAGGCTTATTTTATAAAGTGATGTCTGCCATTTGCTCTATCTCTACTGTGCCCAGATTGGCCAACCTATGTTGATTTCTGTACTTTCTAGATTACTTGGAACATCATCCCCGTTACTTTGTTGATTATGATGCTTTCGTCTCCCTCATAGTTTATGAATACTATATATTATTATTAATTAATTAATACCAACAAAATTTTAGAAGTTATCGCTATAGTTAAATCACACAACACTATAAATAATTTTTTAATTATTAATTTAATTCTTCAAAATCCTTTTTTTCAATTAAAAGTAAGATTTTATATTTTTTTATTTACTTTTGATGAATTATCTCGATTTAATAACTTAGATTATGAATTTAATATATTAATTTAAATTTACTCAAGTTATTTTTTTCTAATTAATTTTTTATTTTATCTTTTTACATTGAATTGGTTACAAATTGAGTTTCATAATTTTTCTCAATTTATTTTATATAAGATTATCATAATTTCATTACTCGAGTTATGAGTTTGTCAGATAAATCAAGTTTGAATATGTTTATCTTTTGGGCTTGATTTTAACTTGAATTTTTTTAATTAGGCTTTGTAACTGTTTTTATTTATTTTTTATGAAATTATATCGATTTCATAACTTGAGTTACGTGTTTGACAAATTAAACTAGGCTAATTCAGTTTATTTTTTTGGTTCATTTTAATTGAATATATATTATTTTCAGTTTTACCTTCCAACAACTCAATCTTTTATTTTTATTTTTTTTTCAATTCAATTTTTCAATATTCCGTTGTTCTGGAATTGAGTTTCATAATTCTTTTTATTTGCTTTATGTGTAATTATCTTGGTCTCATGGATTTTTTTTTCTCGATATCAACCTTCAATATTAGATCTTTACTTAGATGTTAACTCACTTTAGAAAGACATTAGATTGATTTTTTTATTTCATCTTTTTTTTCTTTCTTTTTTTCTCAAAAAAATTTATAAACAACCAAATAAAATATGATCTATTTTTTTTAAATACCATGCCACAAGTCTAGATGAAATTACAACATTGATAAAATAACCAAAAATTAAAACATAAAGTGATATAACCTTATTTAGAGTTTTACTCCAATGCCAATTAATATAAACCTTGTGCATATAAAAATCAAGAAACTCATAGCTAAATTGACTATTTTTCAAGAAAGCTAAATTTAGGTTGTACTTAGATATCAAGACTATAGAAATTGATGCCCAACTCAATGTTTATGAAAAGAAGTAAATGAGAATGCCAACAAAGCTTGGTTAGTCTTCTGATAAGTTGGAGTAATTACATGAGTAATTATGAGTATGAGCAAACTCTCACACATAAGTTTTATTTTTGAATAATTAATTCATTTCTTATTAATTAATAAAACATAAATACAAGTTAAATAACCCTATTTATATTAAGTAAGATTTTCTAACCAAGGGTAGAAAAATAAAAAAAAATTCTAAATAAATTAGAAAAAGAAATCATAAATCAACTAAAAAACTAATACAATTCTCGCAAAATAGATTTTAAACCTCATCACAAGGCCTTATCAATGTCCAATTTACCTAAATTTTAACTTAGTATAGATTAGTACTTAAAAGTGTATTTTGCATTTAAAATATCAATAACTCCTTAACTAGAGCATGTTTTATAATAACAAGTCTGATAATACAAGATATGTTTAATTTATGATAAATGTTTATTCTAAATGAAAAACATATCTCACAATTCAAATGATTGATTGATGTGATTAACTATTGAAACTGAAAGGACAAAGAAAAGGCTAAGTTTAGAAAATAGGTGTTGATTCAACTCAAACTGGAATACTATTTAGTCATTGGATTATATCTGGAGCTGTAGATCTTGGATTTCAATTTGATTTATATGGCTAGAAGGCTAAAACATAGACCTAAAACATTCATGAGAGTCCAAGACTTAATTTTGCCGTTTGGAAGTCCAAATTGTAGCATTAAAAGAAAAGTCTAAATCTATCCTGCAACCTAAATACTGTTCAGTATTCAACCCATATCTCGAGTTCTAGAAGTCCAAAGGACGTCATTTTTTTTTTGTTGGAAAGCTGAGACAATTTTCCAGAACTTCCATTAAGTCTATCTATTCAATTTTTGATGTTATTAATGACGTTTTATCCATATAAAAAGATAAGGATTGTCTCAAAGTCAAGAGGTGGTCATCCACTCAACAATTAGTCATCAAATCAATAGTTCTAAATTTTAGCCTATAAAATGAGGCATTTGCTATGCATTTAAACATCTTGGTTTTCATATTAAGATCATGTTCTTACTCTATTTCTTTATATTTTTGTAATATTGTAGTTTTGTTTTCATTAATATCTTATTTTTACCTTTCATTTCCTTTACCATACTTATATAATCATGTTCTCTTATTGTTTATTTATGTTTTTCTTCTTCATTATGTTTAGCTAAGTTTATTATATCAAGGTAAAAAGGTTCCACTAATGGTGTTAGGATAAGTATAATATAGATCTAATATGGACTTCAATGTTTTATCCTAAACAACTTGTTATTAACATGTCTTATTATTTTTATCTTATTTATTCTTAATACCTTACTTGTTAAATGGTTAATCTAGATTTGTATTGTTTAACACTTGATATAATAAATACTTGATATTTTTATAGTTAACCGTGTGGTATAAACTATACTTGTGCTATGAAAGGAACTTGATTTGTTGTTAACATAAGTTAGCATCGTGAATTCCCGACAATATTTAAAAGTTTGATGTTACTTAAATAAGATAATTAATATGATCATATTAACAATTTATGATGAACTATTAATGACAAATCATTTGATTATAATGTCCTTTTGTGTATGATTTCCAGTTGAATAATAATAAAAATCTATATTACATTTTTTTTTTATTTACGTGGGGTGTCCGGGCCAGCTTGCGCGCACCACGACTAATCCCCACGACCCACTGAATACCCTGCAAACCCAGTAGACATGTAAACATGTAAGGCACCGCAGGGGTGACAGACGTGCACACCAGGGCTTGAACCCAGGTGCAGTGGAAGGAGACAAGCCCCTTCCACCGCTAGGCCAAGCACTGGAATGCATGCCTTTATTTATTTTTAATATCATTAGTGGATCCTCTAATCTTAACATTTATTTTTATCATTGTTTAATTATCACATTAATCTTATATCTCAATGTCATCTTTAACTTATTATTATTATTATTATTATTATTATTATTATTATTATTATTATTATATTATTATTATTATTTGTAATTTATATAGTTAACCTCCCTGTAGTTTGACCACGATCGTGCCGAGTTATTTATTACTTCAACACCCTTACACTTGGAAGAAGACATCAATTTTTTGATCATGTTAGTATAAAACATAACATTTGGGAAGTTCTAGTTAAATTTTTGCCCCATCAAACAATCAGATCGGAAATTTTTCTTGTTAGCATAAGACTATAAGTTAGGAAAAAAAAACAAACAAAAACTGAATTTGATTTTGCAATTCTTGCATGGATCATAACAAATATGTTGGAATGAAGCTTTTTAATTTTTAATTTTTTTTTATAAAGTTATTCTGATCTCATGAATAAAATTGTGAGTTTAACATGTTAGTATGGGTAGACTTCAGTTGTTTTATATTCTTTTTTAATTAATTTTTTTTTATTTTTTTATCCTTCAATATTAGGTTAGTTAAAAATTCAACCGCGTAATTTTTTTTTTCTATAGGATTATTCCTATCTCAAAATCTAGATGACGAGTTTGACAGATTAACTCGAGCTAACTTGGGTAGTTTTTTTACCCTATTTTAATTTAATATTTTTTTAATTTTATTATTGAATATTAAACTGATTATGAGTTGATTTTTAAATTTTATTTTTATTTATTTTTTATAAAATTATCATAAAATTATAAATTTAATAAATTAAACTAAGTTAATATAATAAATTATTGAATCAATATGAAAAAGTGTTTTACAATTTTTTTTTAATTTTAGAAAAAGTATCCACCCCGAACGCAACATGTGAAAGTAATCTAAGCATCGAAGAAAAAGCAGCGAAGAAAGGAATGGTGCCTGAAACAGTGAGCATAATAACAGCGATAAAGAATACCGCAGTGAAGTGGAAAGTTGAGAATCAGTCTCAAGTCCTCCATTATAAGGTACCGTATCGCTAGTTTGAGGAGGCTTCAAGTGTCAGTTCTTTTTAATGCGGAGAATATGCTACAAATGTAATCTCGGAGCATATATTATAGCTTTTATCACGGACAAGAGATAATTTTTGTTGCTTCAAATTAATATTTTAACGATTTATCAGCATCTATACCTGAAGATAAGAATTAATCATGGAGCCTCTGAAATACTTCAATACGGTGAAGTATATTTCTTCGAGATTTTCTCATGAAGCCGATCTAATCTTATGAATCGGTCAGGCATCGATTAAAGTAGTAGAGCTAGAAAATAAAATTAAAAAAAATAAATTAAAAGGATTATTCTAAAACAGCCAAGATTTTGTTTCAGCTGTTATACTATTTAAACTAAAATTATAAATATTATTAAGAAAAGAGCTCGAAAAACAACTTTATTGCAGGGCGGTCCCCTGTCTCCGCCACTGACTGTAATCATGTGGTGGCGCCACTTGAAACTAAAGTTCCGTCAGTGAGTAGACAATCTTTCTTTAAAGTACACCCACTTTCTCGCCATGATGATCCAAGAAAGAGAATCTTGAAGGTGGAAGAATGACGTAGCGAATGTAGTTTTTAAAGCACTGCGTAATGTAGAGGACGAAGTGCATCGCCATTGTTATGAATTTGTTTTGAAAAGTACAGATAATTGTCACCCTAATGAGCATCTGAAGCACTTTCTTTATTTCCGATTATAGCCGCTGGCTAACTAGGTTTGCCTCTGTAATTTCACGGAGCTGGTGTATATTTCTTGGTGATGGTTTGCATACATTTCTTGTTTATAAGCCTTTCCGAAGGAGAACAATGTTTACTGCCTTCCAAGATCAAGACTTCCAGCACAAAATTGAAAAACGTGTGTTTGGCATTATAGTTTTAGGTGAAACTATATTAAAATAATTATATATATATAGTTTGTTTTTTATATTAATTCGTTAAAATTATTAGAAAATATTAAAAAATATAAATTTAATGTTTCTTCATGTTAAATATATTTTTAAAGTATTTTAAAAAATATTTAAAAGCAATTTCAAGCATATTTTAAAAAACTATGCGACTCAATTATGCTAGAGTCTGCCATAATTGCTCTATGTAATTATAAGATTACCACGAAGTTAACACTAAATCTTTCGAGACGAGGAGAAAATGGTTGCCCGGACAGTGGCGGAGCCACAATGGGAATTAAGGGGCAATTGCCTCCTTATTTTTTTTTTAAAAAATATTTTTTATATTAAAATTTTAATATAATAATTTAACAAGTTTTTTTTATTTTGAATTATTATTCATACCTTCTTTTTCTTTTATATATTTTTTTAATTCTAAACTATTAATTAATTAAATAACCTTTTATATTTTATGTTTAATATTTTAGGTAAGTTTTTATTTATTTATTTCATTATTTAATTTTAATTTTATTTCTTAATAATATGATAATTTATGAATTTGCTAAATCAATATGTTTATGTATAATATTATATGCATATGAATATGAATTGAAATAAGTTTTGATAAATTAATATGTATTTTATTATAAATTTCATATGAAAAATGATGGTAATCAATATACTAGTAATTAAAAATGAAGTGCTGAATAAGTAAAAAAATTAGGGATATAATAAAAAAATTAAAAAATATAGTAATATTTATATTTAACCCACTTGTGTAAAACAACAAATTAACAAAGAATTGTTATCAATAATTTCACTAGACCTTAGAAGATTTAGAAATAAATGAAAGAAAGTTTTATTATATATATTAAGAAAGAATATCTTTAAAGAAAGTTATTATAAAGCAATTTTAAAATATAAAAACATGAAAATAATAATTATAGCGTAAGTTTTTTTATTTTAAAAATATTCTTAAATTAATTTTGTCTGACATGAGCTGGTACATGCATTTTAAATTAATTTCTTTATATATAACACATGTTTATATAATATATAATATTAAATGTTTATAATTTACTTTTTTATTTAAAATTTTCTAGCTCCACCACTGACCATAGACAGATCCAGCATATGGCAAATAGAGGCACTTCCCTAGACTGCTTAAAAAATAATCATATGAAGTATATATCTAGTTAAAATTGGTAACAGTTATGATGAATAAAACATAAGAAAAATTCAAAAATATTTTTTCTTAAAAATGAGAAAGTAATTATAAGAAATTATAATGAAAATGAAAAATAAAAGTTAATAAAAAACTGCATAAAAAAGTGTTAGTATACTCCCTAGTTAATATTATTGTAAAATTATAATAAGTCTGTAAATAAAACAAATGATGAGAAGAAAATATAAATATATTTTAAAATAAAAAAATGATCTTGATGACTTAGTAGAATATAAAAATTTAGATTTTAACATAAAATCATTAACTAATCAATTTTATATTATTAAGTATAACTCTCAATTCAATTATTGGATTGAATTAAAATGATTATTAGATTGAATTAAAATTTTATAAAGAGCTTCTTAATATATTAATCTATCTTGAGTTAGAATTTTAGGGAATTTAAGTTTGGAAAAACTATGAGAATATCAATACTTGAACAAAAGTTCAAAAAAATCATATGTAAGCTCATTAATGGTATTTTTATAAATAAGTTGAGAAAACTGAAAATTTAGCTTTTTCTTTCCTTAACTGTAAGTTAGTGCTGAAAAAATTAAAAAACAATTGAGTTTTTTCACTAAAACCCTAAAAAGAAATCAAGATTTAAAACAAGATAAATGAGAGAGTGAGAATTAAATACATCTAATTCAAGAATTAAGGGAAAAATGAAGTGAGAAAAAAGAGTAATTTAATGGGAGGTATGAGATATATTTATTAGTTATTTGTTAAGGATTGAAATAAATTTAATTATGTTGATATGAGATATATTTATTAGTTATTTGTATTTAATATATATCATTGGGTTGATAAGGATTGAAATAAATTTAATTATGTTGATTAGTTGTAATTGAATTTTTAATGTAACTTGAAAAAAAGCCATGGGAAATTAATAAAATAAATAATTTATGGTTAGGTGTTGATAGTTTAAAATAAATAATTTATGGTTAGTTATAAGAATAATTGGTTGAATGATTATTTGGTTATTTATATTAAAAAGAATATATTTCAAAGTATTGATAATAGGAACCATAACATTTTCAGCATATGAAATCTTGTAGGGAGCAAATGTGAATTATAAGAAAAAAATATAATTTTATGAAGCATTTTTTTATAATATATGTAAAATTTTAAACTTTATATTAAAAATTTATAAATTTTGGTTTTCTTGTATCTTAATTAATTTAGTTATATATGTATATTAGTTTTCCCCAACTAAAATTAGATTGCGCACCCATTCCTGAATACAGATATAAAAAATAACTTCATGATTAAAGAAAATCTCTCTAGTACATCTATTTATTATTAATTAACATGAACTAATTGATCTTATTTATTAGATCATTGATTTCTTTTTCAAAATTTAATTTTATTTTTTAATATAAATTATTTTAATTTTTTTAATCTAGTTATCCTAATATTGTGAACTGAGTCTCAGGTTTAGTTGGTTAACTCAACTAATTTGAGTTTTTTTTAATTGATTTTTTATTTTATTCTTTAATAATTGATTCTAAATTAGGTTTTATAAGTTTTTTTTTCAAAGATTACTATAATCTTATGACCTAGATTATGGATTTAGTAGGTTAATCCAGTTGACTTAAGTTATTTTTTGGGTTATTTTTTAATTATTTTTATTTTTAATTTTATCCTTTAACATGGGTTTGAGTAGGAATTAAACTCCATAATTTATTTCAATTTATTTTTTATGAGTTTATCTTTGTCTAATGACCTGGGTCACAAGTTTAGCTAGTTAACTCGAATTAACTTGAATTATTTTTTTAATTTTTTTAATTAAACTTTCTTTTAAATTTTATTATTTAATATTAGATTGATTGGAAATTAGAGTTTATAATTTGGTTCGATTTACTTTTTATAGGTCGATCTCGGTCTCTTGACCTAGGTCATGAATTTGACAAGTTATCTAAGATTGACCTAGATTATTCTAATATATTGTTGTTTTAATATTTAAAAAAAAAAAGATATAATCATTAATTTTTTTAATCAAACTATATCTTTATTTATTGTCTATGTTAAATTGACTCTCACACATTTAAAAAAATATTTTACTATAAAATATATTAGTAATATATAAATATTTTATATATATATATATATATTTATTAAAAAAATTAATTTCACCTGTAGGGTAACATGAGTTAATAATAATATTAATTTTACCTGTAGGGTAACATGAGTTAATAATAATATAGTTATTCTTATATAGTATTGACGTCTTTACTTTGCAATAACTTAATTTTAACGGGCTTACTGTAGGTTAAATATGAGTTCTCAAAAATGAAAATGATTATTGCTAGGTACAACGATTACCTCTTGACGTACAAGGAGTCTCGTAAGGGATCGTTTAATGAGTGTGGTCCCACCTGGCTAGACTTTGGAACCCTCTCATGCGAGCAGCGTACTTGAAATTGAGATGTCCCGATTAATTTCCATAAAATTGATGTCTCCTTTTTAATAATTTGCCAAAATAGTTCTTAAGAGGAGTGATTGCTTAAGAAAAACGTATTTCTGCTAAGGTACCCACCAGCTGAAGCGTGTGATATTTCTACATTAATCATATTTATACTTTAATTGGAGAGTGCCCTTCAAAACAGAATCGACGATGCATGTATTATGTAGAACTTGTTAGGACGATGCTTGATAATTGTTTCATGTTGTCTATGGATCAATTTTTGATTTTTTAATTTTTTTAAATGTTTATATTACTATAAATTTTTTAATATTATCATTAAACCATCCCAGTGGATCAATTTTGAAACGATCTGATTGAGCTCCTTACCCAACCCGAGTTTTAAATTGAATCATATTAGAGTTGCCTTAATATAATTCAAACAAAGTAACTTGTCTAAAAATAATCTAAAAAACAAGTAAAAACATGATTTAATTTTATAAAAAAAATCTAAGATGTCATATTTTTCTTAAAAAAATATTAAAATAGTAATGTTTTGGATCGACCTACATTTCATGATCACCAAACTCATAATTTAAGTTATGAACTCTACTGAATTTACTATTTTTTTTGTAAACTATTTTTTACTTATTTATATGATAAAAAAATAAATACTTATAAAATTGAGTATTAATCAAATACCGGGATGTTTGTCTTAGATCATGATAAACTTACGAGATCATGATAAACTTACAAAAAGTAAATTGAAATAAATTATAAAGTCTAATTAAAAATCACATAAATATTGAAGAATAAAATTAAAAAAAATCAATAAAAAAATCAACAAAAACCTAACGCTAAAAAATAAAATTAAAAATAATAGTAGAAAAACAAAGAAAAAAAAGGTAGGAATTGATAGGCCTCACCTTAATTAAAAATCTCAGGTGCATTTAGAGCATACAACATACCGTCCACTATTTTTTCTTTTTGACAGTTGTCATTACATTGTCCATTTATAGGGTTTTTTTTAAAGTACTGACTGGTAGTCTTTTAAGAGCTCATCACCGTCCACTCCTAATTTTTTTTTTTTGGCAGTTGTCATTACATTGTCCATTTATAGGGTTTTTTTAAAGTAGTGACCGGTAGTCTTTTAAGAGCTCATCTAAAAAAGTTAGAGGATGAAAAAAAATTAGGTATTATAAATTGCTACAGTGGTTTACCTATTTTTTTTATTTAAAAAAACATATTTAGTGATATTGAATAGATTGATATTAAAAAAAAGTTATGTTATAATTGCTATGGATTTTACAATTAATTTAGTTTTTTTTTTAAATTACACTTTACATCATATAATTTAATTATATTCTTATTTTTTCTTTATTCTTTTAAATATTATAGTTTACATCTAGATCAACCTAATATTTCAAATCAAATAAAATAACCAAATTAACCTCATATATATTATATGTTAAATTAGACAAAATGAAAGATGAGATCTTCTATCTCTTAAAGTTATAATTTATTTCTCTCTTTTTCTCTCTCTCTTAATTATTTTCCTCATCTATATGATCCATATCAAACAAAATCATTAGTTTTTAATCTCTCTCTTAATTATTTTCCTCATTTATATGACCCATATCAAACAAAATCATTAGTTTTTAATTAATTTCTCTTATTATTTCTTTTCTTTCAAATATAAAATTTTGTTCTTTTTACATTGTGCTGCTATAATTTATTATCTTTATTATCTAGAATTCAACAACAAACATGCATGTTACAATTACTTTTTCTTATTGAGATTTTAAGATTCATTATTAGTATATTTTATTATTGTTAAATATTGTTAATTCATTAGAATATAGCAGCAATAGAGTGGTGCTACTTGTTAGGAAAAAAGGTCTTGATTTAGATTATGATGGTGATAGTTTTGCAATGATAATTCTGGTGTTAGTATTGGAGGGGATAAAATTATTGTTAGAAGTAAGAAGGCTGATGTTGATAGTGATAGGTTTAATGTTGACACTTCTAATGTAAATGAGGAGGTTACTAATGAATACAAGGAAGGTGATAAAAATAATAAAAAGAAAAAAAATTATAAATATATTCCTTCTTATAAATGACATGGTGAAGTTATTTTTGGTCAAATATTAGATGGTACCTCAAGTTGGAAGAGGTGGAAGAAATGATGCCTCCTATCAAACCTCAATACAAACAAAGGTTATCTCATAAATGTACATGATAATTCTATTACTGTTATTATAGTTCTATTACTAATTAATGATTTTCAAAATTTTAGACTACTGCTATTACAGCCTCTTAATACTCCACCCAAACTAATTGTATCAGTTGAACAATGTAAAAGAGTGGTGCTTTTTAGCAATATGGATTTATTTTAACCATTTCAATCAAGAACAAAAACATTAAAGGCTATTATGTAAGCTTAAAATATTTGCAAATGCTTTGTTTTGTCATATCATTTGTCAGTATACATGTCTTTGATAAATTAGATGCTGATCACTAGCTAATTATAATAGTTATATTTTGTTTTATTTGTTGAACATGATAATAGTAAAAAACATTAACATTACACATACTAAATTAGTTATAAACAATAACTTTACATTAACAAAGTTAGTCTTTATATTACCATTTTTTATCCATATTTTATGTAACTCATTTTTTATTTTCTTCATTTCATTTAGTATTAGCTTAGCTTCATTAGCACCTCTTCCCTCTCTTGTGATTAATTCAATTTTATTTATAAGTTTGTAACAATCAATGAAGGTGTTGTTTTATGACTTGTCGTTACATTTGTAAAATAACTTATTTTTAATAAATTTTATTTTTGATATCTTACTTTTATTTCATGCATTTTCTAATATTGAACTTTAATTCATTCAAGTTGTTTTAAGCTTGTATGCTTTTGGAATTTGATGTACATTATGACAAGTTGATAATATGTGTGCTTGTTGTACTGAAATTGTTGGCATTGTGTGTTTGTTGATGGGTAATGTGTGCACTGGATTTGTAGGTACTGCTAAAGTTTTGGCAATGGTTGTTTTCCGGATTTTTCAGTCGTGCTTGTGCTGGATTTTGGCTGTATACGCTGGGTTTTTGGGCACTGCTTGTGTTGGGATTTTGGCTACACGAATTGTGTTTGTGTTCATACCATGACTGGAGTTTTTGGTTGCTGGAAATGGTTGTTTACTTTAATTTCATGGACTAGGTGGGTCTCGTTTGCTTGAACTTTACAAATCCAGAATCATCATGTTGAAGCTTTTGCTGTAAAGTAATTGTTTCTACTACTTAGTTCAAAGTTAAATGCATTGTTGGTGTTTTTTTTTCAAAAAAAAAAGCACACGCACACAAATGCAGACGCAGAATATTATTCCTTATTGAACGCAAAGAAATTACTTGAGAATTTTTTTTTTTTTTAAATTGTCTATTTATCATCAGCTTTAACACAGGCTAAAACCTCTTTGGGGAGGGAAATATTGGTTCTTGCTGCCTGGTTTTGATAATTTTTTAGTAAGATGTTCAAATTTATTATTATTCCAAAAATTGGATCCAAGAGGAACTGCTATTTAACCTTATAAACCAGGCATTGCATGTTTTCTGTGAAATATATATATATATTTCGAAGACCTACTATGTTTCTGTGAAATATATATATATATTTCGAAGACCTACTAGACTGGAGATTCCGTGTTGAAATCTATATCTTGATGTAGCCATTCTTGATCATCCACTCCAGGCTCCAATGATTGTTTACATTCTTTAGAGTCCAATAGGCCCACCCAAAAGTAGCTCTCCCAAAGACCTCCAACTGGGCCTCTGCAAATCTCTGGTAATCCTCTTTCGTTGCCCCTTGAACTGTCCACTCTGCCACCCATTCTCCTGCAAACCAAAAGATAGGGCATCAATCCATCTAAAATATAGACACTAGGAAAGCTCCGTTCATGCCCAAATCAATGCTAAACAAATCAAGAGCTTACCGACAAAAGTAAGAGGACCGTTTGATGTGGTCACGTGATTCAGTTGGGCCGACCTGTTTGTGTTTATGAAATCAATGTTCTGTTGAACACTCATGCTGTTAAATACATCAGAGAAGAGATTGTAATAATGGACGTCAATAACAGATCCGGTTAAGCCACTGGCAAGAGGAAAGAGCTCTCTTGAATCATCTGAGCTCAGCCTATTTGACATCACCACATAAGCTGTTGAGGAATGCTTGCGGACAGCGTCGTAACCGCCCTTGTAGTATTTGGTCACACTGTCTAGAGATGCTCCTGGTGCCCGAGGTTCGTTCATGAGTTCAACTGCATAAAGGCTTGGGCTCTTGGCATACCTAGATACTTGCACGTATTAGTTACCACAAAACTACTTTTGGAGGAGTCCCAGGATGTTTTTATTTATATTTTCGTTTACCTGGCAGTTAAGAAGTCTATAACATCAACTGTTTGTTGTATATTTTCATCTGTTTGCCCCCATTCTTGAGAGCCATCTCTAGAAGAGCTATGTTCCCAGCCATTCTGGGAGCCAGGGGCTGCATGCAGGTCAATTACAACCTGCAACCCATAATTCCTGCAAAAGTTTACGCTGCAAAATCACATGGGGGTTGTAGCTGTATAATATTCAAACTAGTCGTGCGTACAGATAGCACAAAACGATATTTGCCTCTATCATACCTAAAGGACAACTCTGTTATTTTTGTGCACTGCCAAGAAAGTTTCAATCTTTTGAACAAAATCTATCTAGGCCTAAGTGCATGCCAGAACTGTTGTATGTTTAAGGTTATGAGTTCCAATTGTCTAGACTTCATGTTACCATATTAGATGGCTATTAATGAAATATTTTGGCCACAATTCAAGTTTTATGTACTAGATAACTAACCTAATGACTGGAGCAGTGTTAATTTATAGGCTAGATAATTTATTTTTTTCTAGAAAATAAAAGGCATCCAATTTTGGTGGCAATGAATAGCGTGGATTGTATAGATGGAGATGTACATACTGTGCCCATAAGAAGGCATTGTCTAATGCTTTCAAAGACCCGCCTACATAAGGCTGTGGAGGCGTGGGATCACTTGCTATCCACCATCCAACTGGTACTCTCACAGCATTTATTCCGTTTTGAGATATGAACTTGAAGTCATCTTCAACAATGAATGTCCTCCAGTGATCCTGCGAGATGGACATCATCAGTTAGGGCATCAATTGCTTTCTACCAGACTGGCTTTAGTACATCTTCAAAATCGTTATCAAAGTAAACATTAGACGCTACAGTGAAGCGAAGCTGGATATTTCCAAAGGCTACAGGGGAATTTCTGAGATGTAAAAGTCAGCTTCACTGCCTCTCCTGGGCCCTTTAAAAACCAGAAATTTTCCATACTATGTCCACACTTGTATTTGATCTATGCATTAAGGATTCAACCGGAGAAAAAAAATTGATTCAAAGTCAAACCGTCCAAAAATATCCAGTCAACCAAAAATTGATGCTAATGATTAACGGGAAATCATGAACTTACACTGTAGAAATGACTTTTTTTTGGAGCTAATGATTAACGGGAAATCATGAACTTATCTATAAATTTAGTAGGTTCTTACCCTCATAACTTTCGGGGCTAATTTGGGACCATAACCATTAGTGACTTGAAACTCTCCTTGCAACCCTCCAGCAATGGTAATCACAAATACCGATGGGTCATCATCTCCCCATTTGCTGTCACCTGTATAATCAGCTGTCACCAGCTCCTCTGTTTTCGCCTGCAGTTGACAATCAACATGACCTATGCTTAAGCCTTAAGCTGGTTAGAAGATATTATATTTGTTTACAATTGATTCACCTGCAAGAAGAATCCATTGGATGCTTTGATTCTGACACGACTTGTGTCATTAGAGTTTCTCACAATCTCAAAAGTTTCTGATCTTCCAGGTGTGCTAGAAACAGCTACTATGTCAATCCCATTGCCATTGGTATCCAAACCCGCGAATTGTTTGTTAAAGACCCTGAAGTTGAAATTGGTTTCGTTGATCCTCCATAGCTTCAACGACCAAAGAAAAAAACTGTGATCACACGTAATGGTGAAACTGTATGAACTAGGGTAAAAAAAGAAACAGCTTACACTAAACGTTTCCCAGCCTGAGGCAGAAGTTCGGTTTGCAACAATAATGTTTCCTCCACCTGCCTCGGCGCAAAGATACTTCCCCACTGTGACTGATTTAAACTGCAGCCCGGTTCCATCCTAGAAAATTTGACAATCAAGGACGATCATGATGATCCAAGAGAATCGTTAACCCATCAGAATGAAAATGAAGTGACAGAACAAATATATACAATATCACAATCAATCATGTACCAACCAAGAAGTCTTTGTTGGTGATGCCATCAAAAAGAGAGGGTTTAATCCATCCTTCAGTAACAAGCCAACCACCAAGATTAACTGCTTTAATTTTAAAGCTGGGAATTACTCTTCCATGTGAAAGATAGAATGATAAAGCTACGACACATACGGCCAGCAGCTGTCTTGTTGAATACATCGCCGCCATTTTTCGTTAGTTCTCTTGTTTGTTCTTAACTTACATATGTATATATACACACACCAGCATCTAGAATGCGCACACACACCACGAACTGTAATTGATGAAGTCAAATTCTAGAAAAGCTGACCAATCAAACGGGTTGAATTGCTAATTTTTCTTATCGTGTTTTGGTATTCAGTTTTTGCGGCGTCCATCCATCCATCCAGCTAAGCCAGGGAACATGCACTCAACGCAGCTTGTTCTTCTATACTTGTTTTTTTTTTTTTTTGTAGGGGAAAAGTCCGTCAACCAATCTACATTTTTTATTTATTTTGAACTATAAGAAATCGATATTTATTTGCGTTTTAAGAGATAAAATTATTTCCATGTATTCGCATTTTTTTGTCTTTTTTGCAATGAAACGAGTTCATGGCAAATAGAATAAACTAATAGCTAATCTGCAATATTTAAACCTGCACTTCTGATGAGACAGCCACCTACTATTTTTAATGGAACTTTGCTTTAAGATGTTGAATATATTCACCAGAGCTGATTTGACGAGAAGTTTTCTTCTTTCATTTAGTCAACGAAGTATAAATTAAAGATAAGTAATTGTGATGCACCGTTTGAAGATAAAATAGTGATTGTTTTTTTAAATATATTTTATTTGAAAATATATGAAAATAATATTTTTTTTTTAATTTTAAAAAATTATTTTTATTAAAAAATTTAATTTCAAACAAAATTTTTTTAAAAAATTATAAAATATGATTTCAATCACAAAAGTAAACGACTCCTAAAAATGGTTCCGGTGGAGACATAGAATGGAATCCCACTTACAAATGGTCGATTGCAGGATAAAAGAGCTTCATATAACACTAGCGGAGCAGATAATTCATTACTTTGATATTGATATTATAGCTTCATGGCCATTCATTTGAACGAGATGCTCCACTCCAATTCATTCCCATGAACAATAATAACTAGATAAGGCAGCCAAAGGTTGAATTCAACTCCATTTTCCATTTTCTTTAGCTTTCCTATGGGAGAAGGCATGGAGTTGAGTTAGGGACTAGAACAAAAGGGACTTTTGCAAAGTTGGCCTAACTAATGAACTTCAACACC
>NW_011500216.1:179042-186180 GCF_000495115.2 Populus euphratica
TGAATACATCGCCGCCATTTTTCGTTAGTTCTCTTGTTTGTTCTTAACTTACATATGTATATATACACACACCAGCATCTAGAATGCGCACACACACCACGAACTGTAATTGATGAAGTCAACTTCTAGAAAAGCTGACCAATCAAACGGGTTGAATTGCTAATTTTTCTTATCGTGTTTTGGTATTCAGTTTTTGCGGCGTCCATCCATCCATCCAGCTAAGCCAGGGAACATGCACTCAACGCAGCTTGTTCTTCTATACTTGTTTTTTTTTTTTTTTGTAGGGGAAAAGTCCGTCAACCAATCTACATTTTTTATTTATTTTGAACTATAAGAAATCGATATTTATTTGCGTTTTAAGAGATAAAATTATTTCCATGTATTCGCATTTTTTTGTCTTTTTTGCAATGAAACGAGTTCATGGCAAATAGAATAAACTAATAGCTAATCTGCAATATTTAAACCTGCACTTCTGATGAGACAGCCACCTACTATTTTTAATGGAACTTTGCTTTAAGATGTTGAATATATTCACCAGAGCTGATTTGACGAGAAGTTTTCTTCTTTCATTTAGTCAACGAAGTATAAATTAAAGATAAGTAATTGTGATGCACCGTTTGAAGATAAAATAGTGATTGTTTTTTTAAATATATTTTATTTGAAAATATATGAAAATAATATTTTTTTTTTAATTTTAAAAAATTATTTTTATTAAAAAATTTAATTTCAAACAAAATTTTTTTAAAAAATTATAAAATATGATTTCAATCACAAAATTAAAATTTTAAAATATGATTTCAATCACAAAAGTAAACTAATTTCAAACAAAATTTTTTTAAAAAATTATAAAATATGATTTCAATCACAAAAGTAAACGACTCCTAAAAATGGTTCCGGTGGAGACATAGAATGGAATCCCACTTACAAATGGTCGATTGCAGGATAAAAGAGCTTCATGTAACACTAGCGGAGCAGATAATTCATTACTTTGATATTGATATTATAGCTTCATGGCCATTCATTTGAACGAGATGCTCCACTCCAATTCATTCCCATGAACAATAATAACTAGATAAGGCAGCCAAAGGTTGAATTCAACTCCATTTTCCATTTTCTTTAGCTTTCCTATGGGAGAAGGCATGGAGTTGAGTTAGGGACTAGAACAAAAGGGACTTTTGCAAAGTTGGCCTAACTAATGAACTTCAACACCAGCTGTTCCAGCTGATAACATAAGCCTCTATCTATGACTTGTAGCAATCTAATAAGATAAGAGGCTTTTCAGATAAAAATTCATGAAACTTCATCAGCTGAATGTGGAACACTAGGAAGACCAGTCAATATCTAAACTTAAAGATGCATGCTCTAGGTTTTTTTTTTTTAAATCAAAACGTAAGTATATATAGCAAATCAGAATATATACGGAAAAACTGCAAGTTCATATAACTAGCTAGTTTGCATCCAATGTAGATCAAAATACCAAGAGAAACTTTCCGCATGCTCTAAGTTTTAAGTTGATGGGCTACTAGCATCCAATGTTGATTGTTACTGGAGAATGCACCAAATCAAAACAGGAAAATACAAGGAATAAAACATGTAACTAGCTAGTTTTCTGCCAAAGAGAAGGCATTGACTAGTAGCTAGCTGTAGTGTTCCATAGTGGAAATGATCTATTAAACACTAGCTGTAGTGTTCCGTAGTGGAAATGATCTATTAAACACCACAGGAAAGTAATGTAAACTGCTAACCTTAGCTTGCAGCATATTTTTAATATCAAAAGATAAGGTATTGAAGTGACTGATGCTATAAATAACTTCAATTAGGTTTAATTATATCAATTAAGGTTTGCATTCAATTTTAGGACCATTTTCCATTACTGAGAATTTTAAAATAATTAGATATCAATCGAAGCAATTGATGTTATAAATAACTTAAATTTGATTGAAATTAGACTTATTAGGGTTTTATGTTGATTTGTTTTTTACTAATTAGAATAACTGAAAAAAAGAATTGAAGTAATTAGGTATGAATTAATGCTTTTAATTTTGACTAAACTAGTGAGAATTTGTGACAATTGATTATAATGGTTACGTTGTTTTATATTATATATCTTTTAATATTGTAATGTTATATTATAATGGTGATACTATTGTTATCGATATAAATAATAGTATCATTTACAATAGAAGAAGCAATGTGATTCTAAGTACTAGTTTACACACATCACTAACCAAAATTATATAAATAAATGTGGAGGAATAAGGTAGAATCATAATGATATTAAAATTGATATTACTTGGAGGATGCATGTTGGAGAAGGTCCAACTTGGCATGTTCTGATGTTGATTTCTTATGACGTGAGTTTGAAGACTATAATGTCATCCGTTAAAAATAAATCGAGATAAACTGAGTTGTACTTGAATAATTTACCTAAACAAGTATACTCCTCCCTTTCTATAAAGTACGAATATATTTGGTCTTGGTCCTTACATGTATTCAAATAGGTACAAATAGGTATGCAAACATCATAGTTCATTAATTTGTATAGAATGGTCACGACTGTAGTTAACTTGACATTTATCTGAAATTATAAATATAGATTATCCAAATATGTATTGTCTTAATTAGTGTTGGACACGATGAAAATATTCATATCTTTTTCTAAGTGTAGGAGTATTGAAGTAATAAATAACTCGGAAAGATTGGAGTCGAACCACAAAGGTTAACTATATAATAATAATAATAATAATAATAATAATAATAATAATAAGTTAAATAGAACTTTAAGATGTAAGATTAATGTGAAGATTAAACAATAAAAACAAATGTTTAGGTTAGAGGATCTACTAATGGTATTTCAAACAAGTGTAATATAAACTTTTTTATTACTTAACTAGAAACCACACACAAAGGAGGTTCCAATCAGATTATAAATTGTTAACATGATTATATTAATTATCTTATTCGAATAATGCTAATAATTGTAAATGTAGTCAGGTATTCATGATTATAACATATGTTAACAACAAATCAAGTTGTTTTCATAGCACAAGTGTCGGTTGTACCATACGGTTAGGCTATGCAAGTGCCAAGTATTTGTTATACTAAGTATTATACAATAAAAATCTAGATTAACCATTTAACAAGCAAAGTATTAAGAGTGAACAAGATAACAAAGACAAAACATGTTAGTATCAAACATTAAAGTTGATGTTAAGTATACACTATACTTATTCTTACATCATTAGTGTAGGATTAATGAAAGCAAAACTTAAACATTAAAAAAATATAAACAGAAAGAGTAAGAACATGATCTTGATCTGAAAATTGAGATACTTAAATGCATGGAAAATGCCTCCTTTTATAAGCTAAAATTTAAAATTATTGATTTGATGACTAATTGTTGAGTGGGTAGCCAACTCTTGACTTGGTGACAATCCTTATCTTCTTGTCTGTTAAAAACATCATTGCTAACATCAGAATTTGAATGGACTTCATGAAAGTTATAGAAAATTGTTTAAGCTTTCTAACAAAAAAATTAAGGTCATTTGGACTTCTAAAACTCAAAATATGGGCTGAACACTGAATAATGTTTGGGCTGCAGGAAAAATTTAGAATTTTTTTTTATGCTAAGATTTGGACTTCCAAACAACAAAATTGAGTTTTGGATAATCATGAAAGTTTTAGGCCCATATCTTAGCTTTCCATCCATATAAAGTAGTCATAAATTCATGTTCTACAACTCTAGATATGACCCAATAACTAAACAGTATTCCAATTTGGATTGAACTAGCATCTCTGTTCTAAGCTTCACCCTTCTTTTGTCTTCTCAATTTCAATAGGTGAACTCATCAATCAATCCTTTGATTTATATGATAGGCCTGCATTTAAGATGAATAATTACCATAAATTAAAGGTATCTTATAATATCATACTTGTTATTATAAAACGTGCTCTAGTTAAGGAGTTATTGATACTTCAGGTGCAAAATAATAATAAAAACCTTGATAAAAATGCATTTTAAGTACTAATTACACCCTCCAGCCAGCTTATTATTAGTTCCTAGTAATTAAAACGTTAAAATAGAAAGATATTTTGCAAGTTCTACAAAGCAAGACATTCATCATTCAACTTTCATTAATCTATCTAGATAAACAAACTTTCCTTAAATTTATATATCTGCTTAATACTTCTTTACCAAAATATTAATAAACCTTGATTTTATGCTCAATATATCAACACATAGTTATAGGGCTTAACTTGGACGAAAACAAAATTTTGTTCTAATGTTTAAGGTTAACTTCCTCGAGTTGAGATTATTATCTTCTTCTTTTTTAATATATATACATATAACACACTGCATCTTTAACTCATGTAATGAGCTTTCAACTAATTACTCCCAGACAAGTTGGTCTTAGGGCATTAGGTGTTGAGACACTCTTTTGACCTTAAAAACTCGGGTTACAGATACTGATACATAGATAGTGTAATTTTTTATTCCCTTGAACTTTTCTTCTTAACCCATGTAACAAGCATTGAACTGACTTTAAAAACTCGGGTTACAGATACTGATACATAGATAGTGTAATTTTTTATTCCCTTGAACTTTTCTTCTTAACCCATGTAACAAGCATTGAACCAATAGCTCCAAAATCAATTGACTTTAGGGTATTAGGTGCTAAAACACCTCTTCAAGCTTAATTTATTTGATTAATTACATTTATTATTATTATTATTGTTTTTTTGTTTTTGCAAATTATATACTATCCATTTTCTTTAGTTGTTATCTTTAACAAAAAAACATAAATAATATAATAATCCAATATATAATCCATAATCATAAGTTAAAGTGTGTGAAAATAAAGGTTTATGAATACTTGTTTAACAAGTATATAACCAGAATTAATTGATAATAATACGAGAGTTTGCAAACCTGAATATTTCAAAAGAAGTATGTGATAAACCTTGTTATAAATAACTATTAAAAAATATTTACCAAGATGCGTCTCAAGAGTCAATAAAATTCCTTATTAACCTGTCATCCTAGTAACAACAATTTTACAAATGGTTTATGAAATAGAAAACAAAGTTTTTTTTTTTTAATATCAACTACTACTATCTCCCCCCAATCAAAATGAGACATTGTTATCAATTTCCTAAGGTAGAAAGATAGAGTATAGAAAATATCACCTAAAACTACGAACACTAATAAACCTAAAACACACTTAAACAAATATAAGAGATAACAAATCAGAAAAATATTATGCTATTAATAAAACTAAAAGACATAATTTTTTATAAACTAAGACTTAAATCGTAGCTGTAATTGTGACTTGCATCTTTCCTTGGTTTTACATCCAAGAATGACTTAAACACCTTCTATGGGTTAAGGATATACTTCTCATCTAGTTTTCTTAAAAACTAGCAAACACGGTTTTTTATAGTCAGATTTTCAAGACTAAGTCGATCATGTTTTTTATGAAAATTAGGCCATAAATAATGAATTGTACGATGCACATCTTTACTAGGATGCGATTTAAGAGTCAATAAAAGATTATCTAAAAACTCTCTATGTTTTAAAATAAATCCTACCTTTTCATATTTTTCACAGGTTTTGTAGAATACATATGAGTCCTTGAACATTATGGGCTAGTAAAATCTATTTTGTAAGATTTTTACAGTCCTTTTTTTACGAGAAATGATCCCCACATGCCTTAAAGTGACAAAATTTAATGACACTACTTGAATATATGATCAGGACAATATTTGAATAAGTAAGGGTCATCCTAATAAAAGTTTTGCACTTTGCTCAAAAACTTTCTTTTGTCTTCGGTACTCTAGTGAGTTAGCAAAAATCTTAAAGCAAGAAAATTGATATTTTTAGCAAACCAAGGCATTAAACTAAGAGAAAGTAAGGATTGGTTAGGAAAGTAATTATCAATTAGTGTGATGTTGGATGTTGAATCTATTGTCAATTTTGACAAATGATCCGCGATAATATTTTTGGTGCCTTTTTTATCCTTGATTTCTTTTTATTTGAAAGTTTCAAACATTTTAGAATCATGATTGACTTCCTTTTGTTTAGTCATGGCATGAGAAAATAGAAGTACTGGTAGGGAATCAATCTTTTCTTTGCAATGTTCAAGTTTAACCCCTTCCTTACTCTTAGAGATTGACTCATTATCTTTCTTATAAGGTTCAAGAATTGGTTTTTCAATAGCCTTACCACTGTGAAGAGTAATGATTGATTGGACATGATCTATGTGTTGGCTTCGGAGCTACTTACACTTGCATTGTATTGTCCCTTGGGATTTTGTTATGGTTGCGATTAAAGCTTTCCTTTCTCTTGAAAACCGAGAGTAGATGTGAGTTTTGTAAGAGTTTCTTTAAAATCTATTATACTTTGAGCAAATTGAGTGTTGATTATCTCTTACTTTTTAATAAATACATACAAAGTTTCCTCAAGATTTCTTCTAGGAGGTAGAGCATATGGAGGTGCATATCCATGAAAATTTTAAAAATTATAGTGTGCTTGAAATAGTAGCTGTGAAGTTTGTGTATCACTTTCCAACTAAAATTTGGATGATTTCTCCAACCAAGGTTATACACTTGTGAATATAGGTTATGATTGGACCTTTGAAAACTGTTTAAAGCATGAACTTGCTCATAGAGGTATTCCTTGAAATAAGGCAAAGCTAAACAGTCATTGATTGAGTGTTCATTGGTTTCATAAATTTGACACACAATGTCTTCAACAAAATTTAATTGACCATTCTTTTTTAGCAAAATATACAAACTTGGCTTGAAAGTCATGGTTTGCCTTGGGGTTGTACATTCCTCCACTAGATGTATGAGGTTGAGTTTTACTTGGTGCCTTATAAGTATCTGTATTATCCTAATTTTGAGCATTTTTAGCTAACAAGTCTAGGTACTCCATTGCTTCATCAGGGTCTTTATCTTTAAAAGTTCAATTACATATCAATTCAATCATTTGCCTATCTTAGTGGTTAATTTATTAGTACTTAAAAATGCATTTTTATCAAGGTTTTATATCATCATTTTGCACTTGAAGTATCAATAACTCCTTAACTAAAGCATGTTTTATAATAATATATCTAAAAATATAAGATACCTTTAATTT
>NW_011500216.1:186379-186881 GCF_000495115.2 Populus euphratica
TTTATATGGATGGAAAGGTAAGATATAGGCCTACAATTTCATATGGAGCCAAGATTTAAAAAGATGATTTTCAAGTTAAAATTATAGCAACAACAAAGAAGTCTAAATTTGTCTTATAGCCCATGCACTATTCAGTGTTTGACTCATATCTGGAGGTATAGAAGTCCAAATGACCTTTATTTTATTTTTTCTGGAATGCTGAGACAATTTCCTACAAGTTTCATGTTTTCAAGTGGTTCCAGTTCAGACGCTATCAATGACATTTTGGGCAGACAAGAGAAGATAAGGATTGTCACCAAGTCAAGAGTTGGTCACCCACTCATCAATTAGTCATCAAATCAATAGTTTCCAATTTTGGCCTATAAAAGAAGGAATTTGCCATGCATTTAGGCATCTTGGTTTCCAGATCAAGATCATGCTCTTCCTTTCTCTCTTTGTATTTTTTATGCTTTGTTTTCATTAATATTAAGTTTATGCCTTTCATTTCCTTTCATTTACTTAG
>NW_011500216.1:188417-188677 GCF_000495115.2 Populus euphratica
CATATGCCTCCAACTTTCATATAGAACCCAAGATCTAAACAGGTCATTTTCATGTCCAAATTGTAGCAACAACAAAGAAGTCCGAATTTGTCTTCCAGCCAACGCACTATTTAGTGTTTGACTTATATCTGGAGGTATAGAAGTCCAAATGACCTCTATTTTTTTTCTTGAAAAGCTGAGACAATTTCCTACAACTTTATGTTGTCAAGTGGTTCCAATTTTGACGTTATCAATGATGTTTTGGGTAGACAAGAGAAAAT
>NW_011500216.1:189391-201857 GCF_000495115.2 Populus euphratica
ATAACTTATGTTTACAACAAATCAAGTTCCTTTCATAGCTCAGGTGTCGGTTATAGCATACAATATGGGCTATGAGAGTGCCAAGTATTTATTGTACCAAGTGTTATATAACATAAATCTAGATTATTCATTTAACAAGCAAAGTATTAAAGAGTAAAGAAGATAACAAATACAAAACATGTTAGTATCAAACATTAAAGTCCATAGTAAGTTTACACTATACTTATTTTTACACCATTAGTGTAACCTTTTCACCTTGACATAATAAATATTAAAGTCTATAGTAAGTTTACACTAATCACTTTCTTTTAAGGAATGTCTCCATGAACAAGCTCATGCTTTAAATAGTTTCTAAAGACCAAATTAGAACCCATACTCGTAAACATACAACCCTGGTTAGAGAAATCACCTAAATTTCAGTTGGAAGAGTGATAATAACAATGGACAAACTTCACAACCACCGTTTTAAGCACGCTATAATTTTTAAAATTCTCATGGATATGCACCTCCTTATGCTCCACCTCCTTATGCTCCACCTCTTAGAAGAAATCTTGAGGAAACATTGCATGTATTTATTGAAAAGCAAAAGACAATCAATACTCAACTTGCTCAAAGTATGAGAGATTTTAAAGATATTCTTGCAAAATTTATGTGATAGGCCTGCATTTAAAATGAACATTTACCACAAATTAAAGGTATCTTATATTATTTGATATGTTATTATAAAACATGCTTTTATTAAGGAGTTATTGATACTTCAAGTGAAAAATGATAATATAAAACCTTGATAAAAATGCACTTTTAAGTACTAATCAACTGACAATGCTAGAAATTATAAGGCATCAGGGAAATTATTGATAAGAAAAAGAAAAGGATTGTTTTGGATAACATGTGTTTTCCATTGTATTGACTTGATATTAGAAGATTTTGAGAAGAAAATAGAGGTTCATCAAGTAACTATTGCTAATAGAAGATAATCATCTCATACATATATATAAGAATTATTCTCATTTCTATGCTAAGATATTTTACAAAAAAAAAAGGATTTGATTAGGCCTGGTACCATTAGATTTGCTACTACGTACTTAACTCTTGGATGTTTGAGTGATTGTAAGATATAGTTGATGACAATGTTTACTTCCATCTAGTGCAGGTCATGTTGGTTTTCAAAAAGAGAAAAAGGGAAGCGAATTCAAAGTCGTATTTTGGACAACAAGTTTTGGCATGATGTCACTATATGTATTAAGGCAATATATCCTCTGATAAAAGTTCTTTGATTAGTTCATTCAGATAAGAAACCAGCTATGAGTTTTATATATGAAGCAATGGATCAAGCAAAAGAGAAGATACAAGTGAATTTTGGTTTTGTGAAAAAAAGGTACTGATTATATAACTTACTAATTATTTATTTATTACTATCAATTGATACATAATGTTTATTTCACTTTTATATTATTTAATTTAATGCTATTGATAATATTTTTATTTGTATTTTATAGTTATATACATATATGAAATATCATTGATGCAAGATGGGAACTTCAACTTCACAAACCTTTACATGCAGCAACTTATTATAATTCTAATTTTAAAGTTAATGCCAATATTAAAATTAAATTATATCAATGCTTATAAAGGATGATACTTGATATAAGTGAAAGTTGTAAAATTAACTTATAACTTGATTCATTCAAGGATGTAAATGGATTGTTTGGTATTGAGATTGCCAAGATAACAAGGGATAAAAAAGACTCCAGCTAAATGATGGGATTTTTATGGGGATGAATGTCCAGAGCTACAAAAATTTACAATTCGAGTTCTAAGCTTGATTTATAGTTCATTTGGATGCGAGCGAAACTAGAGTGTATTTCAGATAGTAAGTTTTTTTCTTCTTAATTTTAATATTTTTATATTTGATAAGAATCTTATATATGATCAATTTGAATTGCTTACATAGGTTCATACAAAATGAAGAAATCATTTGCATAAAAAAATAAATGACTTGGTATTTATAATGTGCAATATGAAATTAAATGATAACCATGTCAAAAGGCAAGCTAATGATTTTGGTGAAGTTTTTTTTTATCATCTCTCATCTAATGATGATTGGATAATCGAGGAAGAGAAACATGATGGTTCATCAAACTTTGATTTGCTTGGTGTTATTAATAGTACAACACAAAGGAAAAATGGTAAAGAAAATGAAAATGACGATGAATAAAATCTTAATGATGCTAAAATGGAGTGTCATGGAACTAAAGATAATTTAGATATTCAAAATGATGTCAATCCAGATAATTCAAGGAGCTTGAATTTAAATATTGTTGACAATATTGGTGTTAATGTTGGTGTTGGTAATAACACTAATGTTCATAATATCAACGTTGTTACTAGTAGTAACAGTAATAATCTTTTAGATAGTAATGATTTTCATGAATGTTTTAGGAATAATGAGGAAGATAAAGGAAATGAGGTTGTGTTTAGTTTACATGACACACGAACAGATTATTTGTTTTAGATTTGTTAACTTTTAGTTAATGAAATTCTATGGACATGTATGAATTTTTATTTGAATTATGTATTTTAAGGTGTTTGGATATTTGTATTGTTTATTTCACTTTTATTTCAATTGTGTTATATTATTATTTACTACTTGACTGGATCTTACAATTTAGTTAAAATATTTTACTTGCAACTTTTAGTTAAAATATTTTACTTGTGATTTTACGATTTTAGTTAAAATAGTTTACTTATAATTTTACAATTTTACGATTTGAATTTATATTGTATGTTCTGTGTTTTTGACAACCTTGCTCCAATTTTATTATAAATTTATATTGTATGTTCTGTGTCGTGTCAAAAAAACATTTTTGACAACCTTGCTCCAATTTTATTATTTAAACTAATCAAAAGTTTAATTAAGTCTCCAAACTTATAAATTCATTCAATTTTCGACTAATTGACTCCCACATTTATAATTAAATACGTATTAGTCCTCAAACTTTTGATTTGTGTTGTCTTAAACCAATTTTCAAATTATTTTTATTCATTATTTTTTATTATTTATTTTTTTAAAATTTAAAAATTGGATTATCACGGTATTATACATGCTTTTCTAATATCTGATATAATACTCCTCAAAAACACTTTTATTTTATAACACTATGATGGAGATTTGAATATTGGTTTTATAAGTTGCTTTTATATTGTTTTTTTTTGTCAGGTTAAATGCTTGATATTTTTAAATTCTGACTATAAAATCTTTTTTTCTTAATTGTTGTTGTGTTTTAGGTATATGTTTTCATGCTAATGATTGGGTTTTCTTATCCTGTGCTATCAAGGTTTCTCAATTATCAACATTTAATAAAGAATTAAGGGAAAAATAAATTTGTGCTACGGAAAAATAAATAGAAGAGTATTTGTAATAATTTTTTTAATTAAAAGAAAAATAATTAAAATAATTTATGTAATTTATTTTCACAAGTATTTCAAAAAAATAATTGAATTCAATTATATGATTTAGTATTTTATTCCAAACATAAAAATTATAATAAGTTTTTCAATTGAATTTAAATAATATGTAGAATTTAATTTAATTTTATATATGATTTTGCTCTTAACACGGTGTAAATATTAAAAATTTAATTTGATGATGTTTTAAAAAAATTAAAAAAATAAAGTTATTAATAACATCATTGAACGCTACCCTGTTGACTGTATAATTTTAAGAAGTTTATAAAAAAAATTTGAGAATATAATAATAATTATTTTTTAAAATATTTTTCATTTTAAAATGAAACATCACATTTAAACTCCGTTGGAATTATGATTTGCAAATTGTAAGGCAACACCCCATGTGAGCACCGACATTTCCCAGCTGTACTCCATCACTACTCTACGCTACCTCCGATCTCATTCCCTGCACATTTCAACTATCTATCCAATCAGGATATACCACTCAACAAAACGACCCCGTTCTAACAGCTGGAAATGACGAAAACACCTCGAAGTCCACTTTGCTGAAGACCGCGTTGGTGCACCCAAATATTTCTCAACGCGTAATCACCGCATGTGCATTTGGAAATTACACTTTGCTTTTAAATTTCATCCATTTTTTCCCATTTTTTATTTTTTTTTATTTTTTTATTATTACCATTATCGCTCTATCTTCTCCGTTCAACACCACCATTTGCTTTTCAGTTTCAAGATAGTCTCTCTCTCTCTCTCTCTCAAGAAATCTCTAACAATAATTCAGAAAAAAAATGGCTCGAGTGCTTTTGTTACTTGCTCTATGTGTGCTACCAGCCCTCGTAAGAGCTGCTCGCCCAGCGAGAAACCCATTTGTGGTTCAAGGAAGCGTCTACTGTGACACTTGCCTTGCTGGTTTTGAAACCTCCAAGACCACTAACATTGCAGGTAATCATTTTATTTTTCGTTCCGTTGTCTCCATGGTTTCAGATTTCTACATCTTACTGAATATATCAGACTTCATTTGATGTTTATTTGGTTGATTTATCCTTTCTTTTTATTGGAAAAAGGAGAAATGGAGTGAGGAAAGTCTAGATTTACATGATGGTTAGTTAGTGTTCGACTTATGTTTGAGATTAGATCTGGCCCTCAAGGACACAGGTGTTTAGGGTGGTTTGATTGTAGAAAAGACAAAATCGCGCTACAATATTGTAACTGTAATTGCCATGTTAAAAAGTTAGATCAGATTGATCAAACACCAATACAAGTGTTGGGCAAATTTAGATATAAAGGCAATCCTGTTAGAATAATAATGTTGTATAATGGGTTTCTGATATAAAGTCGAGAACTGCCTCAATGGATCCTTAATATGTTGTTGGGTTTTTCTTTTTGTCATTATAGGTGCGAAGGTTAGACTGGAATGCAAGGACAGAAAGACACAAGATCTTGTCTATAGCAAGGAAGGAACAACAGACTCAACTGGAAAATACACCATCACTGTTGATGAGGACCATAAGGATCAGATTTGCGATTGCATGCTAGTTAGCAGCCCCCGGAAGGACTGCCGATCACCATCTGCTGGCCGTGATCGTGCCCGCGTTATCTTGACCAATAACAATGGACTTGTGTCAACTACCCGTTATGTCAATGCTATGGGTTTCATGGCAGCACATCCCATGTCTGGCTGCACTGAGCTTCTCAGGTTATACCAGGAGTACGAAGATTAGAGTTTCATTTCGAGTTGCTCTAATGTATGTGTCTAGTTGACTGATCTCTCTATCATTCTATTATTATATCATGATTGTTTTGTTTCTTGATGTCCACAGGGCTGTTAATTTATCCTTGTTAATGGACTCGGTTGGAATTTATTATCATATTATAATTATTGTTATTATTACATTACAATTACAAAGGAAGCTCGTTTTGTTTTTCCATACATGCTTTTATCGATCACGTTCCCAGCCTGCACAATGGTTACTGGATGGGGATGGCTCGTTTTGTTAATTTCAACAAATAAACAAAACTAAGAAAAAAGTAATGGCATTAGATGTATTGAACTAGGAAAAGAAAAGGGTGATCATAAAAAAAAAAAATAAAATTTATTGCGGTAATAATTATTAAAGAAACAAAAAAAAAATGAAAAATGCCAAATAATAAAATAAAAAAAAGTGTAAAAATAAAATGAAAAATATCAAATAATAAAATAAAAAAAAGTGTAAAAACAGAAACATAATATCATTAACTTTTCAAATTCATAATGATATCATTAACTTTTCAACTTCATAATCTAGGTTACAACTTCATAATCTAGTAAGTATAATTCATTTAGAAAAAACTATAATTCTCTATTTTTAACCCATTTAACAAAAGGCTTAAAAACAAAAAATAGCCAGCTAAAAGAACAAGGGAATATAATGATAAACAAGAAAAAGGAGGTTATATTATCTGATTTATGAGTGAAATAAAAAAAAATCAAACACTTCACAAAACAAATCAAAACAAAAATGCAAAATAAAAATAAAAAGGATCAAATTCAAAACCAAAACAAAGAGGAAAAATAAGATTTTAATAAAAGGAAAAATTAGAAGAAAAAAAAGTCTACAAAAGAAATCAATATAAAAATCAAACAATAAAAAATAAGAGGATTAAATTAGAAGCCTAAACAAAATAAAAGGACAACATAGAATTTTTGACTGTGCAACTTGTTTTTTTTAAGAGAATAGAAAAAAGAAAGAAAATAGAAAATAAAAAGATTTTTGGATTCAAACCAATGCATAAAACCACTGCATGCACCACTTCATCGGGAAGAAGATGTCATGAGCTTCCTACCACCATCATAGATGGTTAATTTTCACCATCTTGCACCAACGTATGCATTGGTAGAAGCACTTGAAATGATTTAACAAGTTAGTGTTTGGTATGCACATACCAATAATTTTTAAAAAAAATGTTATTTAATCTTATAAAAAGTACAAAATTATCCCTGACATGACCTAATTATTAATTAGTACTTAAAAGTATTTTTTTATTAAGATTTTATATTAATATTTTGCACTTAAGTATTAATAAATTTTTAAATAAAGCATGTTTTATAATAACATGTCTAATAATATAGGATACCTTTAATCTATAATAAATATTTATTTTAAATGCAGGTTTATCATATAAATAAAAAGATTATTTGATAAGTTTAACTACTGAAATTCAGAAGACAAAGAGAGAGTTAAGCTTAAAAAAGATATGTTGATTTAATTCAAACTGGAATACTGTTCAATCATTAGATCATATCTGGAGCTGTAGATCTTGGATTTCAGTTTGGTTTATATGGCTACAAAGTTAAGACATATGTTTAAAACATTCATAAAGAGTTCAAGAATCAATTATGCCATTGGGAAGTCCAGTGGCTACAAAGTTAAGACATATGCTTAAAACATTCATAAAGAGTCCAAGAATCAATTATGCCATTGGGAAGTCCAAATCTTAGCAGCAAAAGAGAAGTTCGAATATGTCCTACAACCCAGACATTGTTTAGTGTTTAGCCTATATCTCAAGTTTTAAAAGTCCAAATGCACCGATTTTTTTTTTATTGAAAAGCTGAAACAGTTTTCTAGAATTTTGATGAAAACATTCTATTCAAATTCTAATATTAGCAATGACATTTTGTTTAGACAAAAAGATAAAGATTATCACCAAGTCAAGATGTAGTCACTCACTCAACAATTAGTCAACAAATCAATAGTTTCAAATTTTGGTCTATAAAAGGAGGCATTTGCTATGCATTTAGACATCTTGGTTTTCAGATCAAGATTATATTCTTACTTTTTTTTATATATATATTTTTGTAATATTTAAGTTTTGCTTTCATTAATATCTTTTTTATACTTTTCATTTCTTTTCCTTTACTTAGCTAACTTATATCTTATTTATATTCTTATTTTGTTTATTTATATTTATTTTTTTTATTATATTTAGTTAAGTTTATTATGTCACTATGAAAAAGTTTCTTTAATAGTGTTAGGATAAATATAATTTGCTATCCCAATCATTTTTTAAATTTGTAATAAAAAGACACAATTAAAAGATAAAAGATTAGGTTGAAAAACAAAATAAAGTTGTGTGGCAAATCTTGAACTTGAGATAAAAAAAATGGGTTTTGGTTTATATACTTTTCTTTTTATTCTTTCACAATCCTTTTAGTTTCTTGAGTTATAGATTTGGTTCAAAACTTCATTTTGTTCAATTTTTAATCTTTAGTTTAAGAAAAGAGAAGGTCTTGTTGGAAAAAGATGAAAGAAATAGAAACTTGGTAGACCACACTTCAAAAAAAAAAAAGATAATTAATGAATTTCATTTAAAGAGATGACTTTTATTAAGAAGTTTTTAAGTTTTTGTTTTTCTAGAAATCATAGATATGAGTTGCGAAATTGTTTTTTTTAGTTTTATATTTTTAAACTGATTAGAGGTATTTTGAATTGATAAATTAATTTATTGAAGTTATAAAAATATTTATTAGGTTGACAAATATTTGATTGAGACTATAAACATATTTATTAGGTTGACAAATAGTTTGTTAAATTAAAAATATCCTGGCTCAATTTTTCAACAACCTCTTTAATGGTTAGAATTTCACAAGCAAATAATCTATTATTAGCCACGACAAACAATGCAGAAAAAAATAAAAACACAACAAGTAAAGAAAAAAGCTAGACTCATGGGCTAGCCTTGCAAGCCCACACTTATTATGCCTTCTTTTTGTTAGGCTGAACATATTGCCTCATTTTTTCAGCTTAGATGCCTAACCTTTTTATATAGTTTTTTCAATTATTATTTTTAATTTATTTTTGTTAGCATTTTAATTGAAATGCACAACACAAAAATATTTAACATGATATTTCAATTATTATTTATTTTTTATATGGTTCATAAAAAATATTATAAGTTTTATAGGGATTTTAACAAAATTCTTTTAATTTTTATGTACATGATTTTTTTAATTATTATTTTTTAATATTAATACATTTTTAACGTAATTTTATCACATTTATTAATGCACTATTAAAAAAATTCTTAACGTGATATTTCAATTATTATTCATTTTTTATATGGTTCATAAATAATATTATAAATTTTAAGGGGATTTTAACAAAATTCTTTTATTATATTTTTTTAATGCACTATTATTCATTTTTTTAACTTGAGTCAATAAAAAACTCTATCGTTTCATTATTTTCTTATAAAAAAAATTTAAATCAACATTTTTTTTTTAAATCAAAATAAGTTTTGGTCAGGTTGATGGGTCATTATGTGGACCTATGAATCTTGGTTTAGTTTAATAACATTGTTAAAACGTTTTTCATGACAGCACACAAACAACTAACTAGTAACAAAAACTAAAGGAGAGAGACATTTAATTATTGATAGGAGCTATATCAATATTTATAGTCGATTTTTCCTTCTTTGGTATCGAAAGTTTTTTCTTCCTTACAATTTCGGCATTATATTTAATCATATCCTTATAAATTTTGTTTTCATAATTATAAGTTTTAACTGGGCGGTTGTTTGTGCCTAATCATGGACAAATTTCAGACAATATTATTAAACTCAATTAAGCTTGAATGGTCCATAATGACATAGTATGAGCCAATTGAAATGGCGAGCGCACATATAACTCAGTCAATCCAATCAAAACTCGATATGACTTTTTTTAAAATATAAAATGACATCAATTTAATATTTTTATAAAAAAATAGGAACGATGATAACTTGGATTCATTTGGATCAAATTGAGTTAACATGTCCAACTCATAACTTAGGTTATTGCTTTGATCGACTTTAATAACCTTTTTTTTTCAATCTATTTTTTATTTAATTAAAAAAATATCAGAATAATCATTTACAGGAAAAAAATGAATGAAATTATTAAGAAGAAATACATTTCTTTAATCTAAACTTCATTTTCTTATTAATACATCTCTTTATTGTTTTAGTGAAAATATGTTTTTCATGGTAAGCATTGATTTTAAATAAAACATACCATGATCTCAAATATATATATATATAATTTCTCAATAGTTTTTAGGTCATTGAAGGAAAATAATAATAATAATTTTTAAATGTGATAAAATCATGTAAAAAATCCATCAAAAAAAATTAAAGGATTAATATTTTATTTTCATTTTATTTTCATGACATTTTTGTTTTGTGCATATTAGGTACATTATAATTGGAAAAAACATCAACTTTCCATAAAAACCTATAATATTTTATAATAACCATGGAGAATTGAGTTGTGATTCAAATATCATATTGAGCCTTTCTTTTATAGTGCTTTTCAATCAAAATCCATATATATATATATATATATATAAAGGAGACGAGCACCTGGCAAAATAAAACAAAGTTTTGGCATGCGTGGGCTAGTTTATTAACTTAGCTCTTTCTTTGATTTTGTTTTTTTTGGGTGGACAACATACCATTCTCCCTTTGATTTTTGTAAAACAAAGCAAACATAGCTTTGTCTACTATGGAAGACGATATATCATCTGTTATTGCGAACAACATATCATTTGCTTTTCTAGACTTTAGCTATCAAAGAGATGACAGGAAAAGTTTGCTAGGGTTTTTTGGACCTGAAAAATTATTTTTTAACTTAATTTCACATAAATAATTATAAAAAAAAACTTTTAGAATCTTAATAAACTAATTTCTCAACTCAAAACACTCATAAATTGATTTTTTACAAAAAATCTTTATCAATTTTGATCTATTTTTTTGACAATATGAAATATTAAAAAGATACTTTTTTAGTTAAGATGAATACAATGACATTAAATTTTGCTTTATTATTCATATAATCCAGGTAACCAATTATTTTCTTTCTTCTTTGCCATTTTCCAGCAACTCTTTCTCTTTTCTCAAAATTAAAGGTTGAAATGTGAATAAAATGAAGTATTGGATCCAAAGATAAAACTTTTAAACTAAAGGGACCGAAAAACATTACAAATTCTAGAGACAACAATTTAAAAAAGTCACCTAATGAACAATAAAGAAAACTTGCATTTTTGCCTTAATGACAATTTTGTTCCCCACATTTTCTATTTTTCACAAGCAATAATTTTTTTTTTAAATCAAGTATAAATTTAATGTCAAGATATTTTTTTGACATCAAGTCTAATTCCTACTCAATGCAAAGTAAAATGATGAAATTAAAAAAAATGATGATCTAAATAGAAAACAATTTTAGAATAAAAAAGAAAAAGAAAAAGGAAAACATTGCTAAAATCCAAATTTATCTATGAGAGGAGCTATAATGTTTTTTCTATTTTTATTTCCTTATGTGTAAGTATGTATGAGAGTATTTTAATAATAAATATTTAAAAAATATGTTATAAATTTACTATAAGAACTAAATTGAAGAACAATGACTAAACATAATACAACTAAATAAAATAGATAGGGCTATTTTTACAAAACAAAACTATAAAAATTAGATATCGCTCATGAAGTTTTGCAATATACAAGTTTATTTCCTGCTATCTTATATTCTTTTTAGTTTTAGTCCAAACCTTCATTTTCTTACACTTCATCCATTTAAGGAAAGAGAGAGAAAGTCATCAAAAAGTACAATGAGAGAGAAAGTATTCTACTGATCACAACCTAACCATCAAAATGACAAAATTTAGTATTAATTGATTCGTCTTAAAAAGAATAATTTAGTTTAGGTGGTATCTCTTTTCAAACATATTAGAAAAACTAGATTAGGATAAGATAATTAGTTTTTTTTTTATCCAGATTGATTTTAGGTTTTAAAGTGATTAAAGTGTGTTTAAGACTTAAAAATATATTTAATGAGATTTCTAGGATGTTTTTCAGATCCCAATACTTAGATCATGATTTTTTTTATTACTACAAGTGATTGAGAATTATACACGTATAACGCGTCATATGCCATGCCAAATAATGAGTCTTCTATTAAAAAAAACAAAAATAACATGACTAAAAAATTAATATCCTCTTCCAAGTGTCGAAATATCGAAGTAATAAATAATCCAACAAGATTGGGGTCGAACCATAGGGAGGTTAATTATATAAATTATAAATAATAATACAATAACAACAATAACAACAACAACAATAATAGTAATAATGATAATAATAATAATAATAAAAAAGGATGAAGAAGAAATTGATGAGAACTTTGAGATGAAAGATCAATGTGAGGATCAAATAATAATAAAAATAAATGTCAAAGTTAGAGGATCCACTAATGGTATTTTAAACAAGTATAGTATAAACTCTTTTTATTACTCAATTGGAAATCACACACAAAGGAGGTTCCAATCGGATTATAAGTTGTTAACATGATTACATTAGTTATCCTATTCGAATAATGCTAATACTTGTAAATATTGTCTAGCATTCATGATTATAACTTACGTTAACAACAAATCAAGTTCCTTTCATAGCACAAGTATCGGTTATACCATACGGTTGGATTATGAAAGTGCCAAGTATTTGTTGTAACAAGTATTATACAACACAAATATATTGTTACATATCAATTCCACCATTTGCCTATATTTAGGTGTTAACCCTTCATAAAAATATGAAACCAATCTCTATGTTTCAAAACTATGATGAGGGCAAGTATTAAGCAAGTCTCAATACCTATCCCAATATTGGTAAAATGTTTATCATGATTTTTGAATAAAAGTGGTGATTTATCTTTTGAAAGAGTTTGTTCTATAAGAAGAAAAAAACTGTTTTAAAAACTATTGTTGCATTTCATCCTAAACGTGAATAGATCCTAGTCTCAAATTTTATAGCCATGTTTTAGCCTTATCTTTTAATGAAAAAGAAAAAAGCTTTAATCTGATGGTGTTTATGCTACAATATGAGTCATTATAGGTGTTACAGACCTCCTTAAATTTCCTTAAATGCAACTATGAATTTTATATATCTATGCCATGAAAAGAAGGTAAAAGTTGAATAATACCTG
>NW_011500216.1:202016-204257 GCF_000495115.2 Populus euphratica
AAAATGATGAGGATACCCTACAAAGTCTACCACTTAATGTACGTGACCACACTCTTGTGCATGTTTAAGAATAGAATAAAAGAAAAAAAAAAAGAAGAAACAAAAGAGAAGAAATAAAGTTAGATATAAGAAAAGTAAAAAGAGAAAATAAAATAAATACTATAATTTGTACAAGAACTTACCTCCCCGGGTTATGAAAGTGCCAAGTATTTATTGTAGAAGTGTTATACAACACAAATTTAGACTAACTATTTAACAAACAAAGTATTAAAAGTGAACAAGATGACAAATACAAAACATGTTGCTATCAAACATTAAATTCTATATTGAGTTTACACTATATTTATTCTTACGCAATTAGTGTAACCTTTTCACCTTGACATAATAAACTTAACTACACATAATAAAAAAGAGAAACATAAATAAGCAAGATAAGAGCATAAATAAGATAAAACTTAACTACGTAAAGAAAGGTGATGAGAAGCATAAACAAGAGATTAATATAAGTAAAACCTAAGCATTAAAATAAAAAGAGAGCAAGAGCATGATCTTGATCTGAAAACTAAGATGCCTAAATTCATGGCATTATAGGCTAAAATTATGAACTATTAATTTATTGACTAATTGTTGAGTGAGTGACCAACTTTTGATTTGGTGACAATCCTTATCTTCTTGTCTTAACAAAATGTCATTAATAATGTCAAAATTTAAACAAACTTAGATCATGAAATTTTTAGGAAATTGTCTTAACTTTCTAGCAAAAAAATTGAGATCATTTAGACTTCTAGAACTCGAGATATGAGCTAAATACTAAACAGTATTTGGGTTGCAGGATAAATTTAGATTTCTTCGTTGTTACTAAGATTTGGACTTCCAAACATCAGAATTAAGTCTTGCCTTCCCATGAATATTTTAGGTCTATGTCTTAGCTTTCCAGCAATATAAAGCAGACCTATATCCAAGTTCTACAGCTTTACTTATGATCCAATAACCGAACAGTGTTTCACTTTGGACTAAACCAATATCTCTTTTCTAAGCTTCACCCTCTCTTTGTCTTCTCAATTTCAGTAGTTAAACTCGTCAATCAATTATTTGATTTATGTGATAGGTCTGCATTTAATATAAATATTTACCATAAATTTATGGCATCTTATATTATGATACATGTTATTATAAAACGTGCTCTAGTTCAGGAGTTATTAATATTTTAAGTAAAATATAATGATATAAAATCTTAATAAAAATGCACTTTTAAGTAAGAATAAAAAGACAATCTCCTAAAAAAAGGATAGACAACTAGGTCTGACTTGTGAGGCCTAGTTTAGCCCTAACCTTTTCTTCTATTTTTTTTTTAAATTTTTAAGTAATACCCACTTATTTATTTATTTTTTATTGTTTTAACTTAAATGTTTTAAAATATAAATTGATATTTTCTATATTTTCATAATATTTTAAAGAGATTATTTTAATTTATCTTTAATTTTTTTTCATCTCAAATTTCTCAAGTTTTAGATAGATAAGTTGTATTTATATTTTATATTTATAAAAATAAAATCATATGTACCTAAAGTAGAATTAACCTTGAAGATAAATAAAATAAAAATATATATAATAAAAATGATAACTGGTGTCACAACCTGATTTTTTATCATATATTTTTTTTAACATTTTAAAAAAAATCCAAAAAATAACAAAAAAAAACATAAAATAAAAAGTATATATTTTTGGTGTATTGACATCACTTTCTGTATTTTTAGTTTCTTTTTATAGAAAAAATTAAAATTCAACATTTTACTTTTGACGCGTTCATTTTTTAACGGGTTAATTTCAAAATCACTATTTATTTTCTAATTGAGTCAACTTTGATTATGTCTTTTTCAAAAAAATAAAAAAATAGATAAAAGGTCAAAGAGGGCGAAGAAATAAAATGAGGGACTTTAGTGATTTTGAGTTGCTTGGTGACACGACCAAAAAATTGATGTCTTCTCCCAAGTGCAGGAGTATCGAAGTAATAAATAACTCGGTAAGATTGGGGTCGAACTACAAGGAGGTTGATTGTGTAAATTATAGATAACAATAATACAGTAACAACAATAACAACAACAATAGTAATAATAACAATAACAATAACAACAACAACAACAATAATAATAATAGTAGTAGTAGTAGTAGTATAGTAATAGTAATAATAATAGTAATAGTAGTAATAGTAGTAGTAGTAGTAGTAATAATAATAATAAT